>NC_060139.1:125013494-125313494 GCF_021461385.2 Schistocerca piceifrons | reverse complement strand
ATAGCGGAGGATACCGTGTATCACCAGGCTTTCCTGTCCCATTTGCCAACGGAGTGAGGAAAGAAACTGTTTACATGCTTCCTTCGAGCCTGTCCGCACCTCGTGGTCGTGTGGTAGCGTTCTCGCTTCCCGCGCCCGGGTTCCCGGGTTCGATTCCCGGCGGGGTCAGGGATTTTCTCTGCCTCGTGATGACTGGGTGTTGTGTGCTGTTCTTAGGTTAGTTAGGTTTAAGTAGTTCTACGGGACTGATGACCATAGATGTTGAGTCCCATAGTGCTCAGAGCCATTTTGAACCTTCGAGCCTTAATTTTCTTATCTCGTCTTCGAGTTCCTTAAGCGACATATAGAGGTATGTTGGTGGATGTAGGATCGTTTTGCAGGCTCTCGCAAATGCCGGTTCTTTATTTTTTTCAGTTCAATTTCTCCGTAGGACGATTTCTTCTTTCCAGGGTTTTTCATTTGAGTTCACGGAGAATTTTCGTCGTATCTGCGAACTGACAGAACCAACCGGTAGCAAATCTAGCATCAAGCCTCTGAATTCCTTGATTTCTTCCTCTAATTCGACCTGGTGGGTGTCCCAAACACTCAAGCACTACTCGAGACTGTGTCGCACAAGTGTCTTAAACGCGATCTCCTTTATAGATGAGCAATGTTTTCCCTAGAATCCTCCTAATAAATCGAAATCGAGTTTTCGCCTTCCATACGACCGATCTTAGGTGTTCGTTCCACCTCTATACTGTAGCTATGCAACGCTACACCCAAACAGCACGCCAATAATACTGCATTCGAGCAATACAGGATTGTTTGTCCTACTCAGCCAGATGCGACTGATCACACCAAGCAGAAATTCTGTACAAGTCATTCTGCATCTTCCTATAGTCACTCATCGATGACACTTTCTCGTAGCCTACGACGTCATCAGCAAACAGTTGCTGATTGCTGCTCATCCTATCAGTTACATCATTTATGTACATAGATAACAAGAGCGGTCCTATCACACTTCCAAGGGGCAGTGCTAACGATACCCTTGTCTCTGACAAACACTCTTCGTCCAGGACGACGGAAGACGTAGTCGAGCCACCCACGTATCTGGAAACCTATTCCGTAATCTCTGAACTGCTTCAACATTCCGCGGTGAGGCATTGTGTTCAAAGCTCTCCGAAAATCTAGGAATACGGAATCTGCCTGCTGCCCTCCATCCGTGGTTCGCAGCATGTCGCTTGAGCAAAGGGTAAATTTAGTCTCTCATGAGCGTTACTTTCTAAAACCGTGCTCATTCGTTGGTAGAGGTTTTTCAGTCCCAGGAAATTCATTGTATTCGAAATCTGAGTAGTTCAAAAACTCTGCAACATACCAATGTTAAGGACATTTGTGCAGGCATACGTCTTCGCCGGCACACCGGTCGTTACTGGGAAACGTTGTATAGCAGTCGCTGAACTAGGCGCGCCTATGACAAAAGAAGACCAATACACGCCCCCACAGCGTGCATAAGGGCCGTTCAGTCTCCCAAGCTCAATACCTCAGTACGTCGCATCGGGACTCGGTTCGCATTTTACCTCCATACGTCACACTGTGTCCCATCTCCCACAGTGATAGCCGCCGCCTCGCACCTTACCTAGCTGTGAAGGAACGTTAGTCATTGTATATACCGTAGTTGCGATATGGACATGGACATCATTGAAGTTAAGTACCCAATTGGTTCCTGTAATAAGAGTGTATTTAACCATGTGTGCATTTTGTGTTGTAATGAGAGGAAACCGGCCACCCACCTATCATATCACCCTCCCCTCATCCAGCCAGGAATCACAAAACATTACAGAAGCGCACAGCCACAATAATATTGACCTTTAATTTTTGCGTCTCTATTCTTTTACTTTTCGTACATACAGGTGTCCCATGCGCTCTTTTTTAGTCGCTTGGAACTTTAGGCTGGATGAAAGATTCGGTTGACAAGGAAACTATGCTTATTGCAGGTAATGCTGCCGCCGGCTGATCAGTTACGACCAGACGACCGCCTAAAACTTCCATTAACGAACGTAAGGGTAACAGTTCAACCTTTAGAGTACTTATATGTTGAATTACAGCGAAGAAAGTACGTAGCTTTTAAGAAAGACAGTTGCGAATTTCCTTGATGTCGATTCTCAAAGACTCTTTAGTTTGGGATTTATCGAATATAAAAGGCAAATGTTAAACAGCTGAATGACAATACCGATAAGGTTCTGTGAATTTTATCTCACAAGATGTGACATCTCAGTCTAGAAATGATCAGGTAAAAAGTTAATTTTTTTTAGTAATATGAAACTGGATATCGAAAGCCTTACATAATCATTTAATGGGATAAATCTGATCACAGAAAAACGGGCAACGTAGGCCTACGCAGGTGTAGTTTCCTTCCAAACTTCCATTCGAAGATGTGCCGGGTATGACGCGCGGATGTTGCGCCGGATCCGGCGTTTGCTCTAAGTTCATGCACATGCACCATAGCTAAGCAGTGTGTTGCTTATAGGCGCGTAGTGAAAACGGCACCACATCAACGTCCGATGATAATCGTCGGCAATGCGCTTGGATCATAGCATATCTGAGATTACACAAAAATTGGAGTTTCTGAGGTCAACATGAAAGGTGTGTGTAAATTTTCGTAGGAATTTTTCTTGTTTTGGACGTCTGAAATCGCACTCTTAAGGTTTTAAACGCTTAGACATGGGCGTGCAGGGAGTAGAGGAGAAGGCAGACAGTTGAGCTTTGGTGATAGCAGTGAACAGTCGAATTTTGGTTTAGCAGCAGAAAGCAAAAAACAATAGAGATTTTTAGGAACTATACTATGGATTAATGGAAGATTTATTGTGGTGAGAAAAATAACTGATTTTTACATTTATAAGAGGACACTCTTTATGAAGAATGGATTACAGCTAATTATTAAGTCTGTTTTATTTGCGGCAGCGGTTTCATAATGCAGCATTCTTGGTTCGTGAGACATCCACATCAGGAATCTTTTTGCTTTTCTTTGGAATTTTGTTTAAGGAAAGATTATACATGCACAGTTTAATTTTTATAATTATTTGATTATAGTTATCTGATTTCAGAGCAAGCTCGCCTCTTATTGAAGTTCCAGTAAATGTTATTAAATCAAATGATATGAGATTGGTATTTTTTCATTTAACCAACGGTAATTGCCCACACCCCAAGAGCCAATTTCCATTTTATTTACAACCATTATCAAAAATTATGAACCAAGAATGACAGCAATGCCTTCAGAGAACGCATTGCATCTTTGCGTATCTCAGTAGTTAGATTTTGCAGCTACTTGATCGAGACGCGCTGTAGCTACGACAGCCGGCCGAAGTGGCCGTGCGGTTAAAGGCGCTGCAGTCTGGAACCGCAAGACCGCTACGGTCGCAGGTTCGAATCCTGCCTCGGGCATGGATGTTTGTGATGTCCTTAGGTTAGTTAGGTTTAACTAGTTCTAAGTTCTAGGGGACTAATGACCTCAGCAGTTGAGTCCCGTAGTGCTCAGAGCCATTTTGTAGCTACGACAGCAGTTTGCACGGCGTTATCCAGTGCGACGTAAGGAAGCCAAATAGTGTAGGAAAGAGATTCTTTCTTTAATTAAATTTCACATGGGACAAGTGTAGTTTCGAAGTAATCAGTTTTTCATCAAAATTCATAGTCAGATTATGCGGGGTATTCAAAAAGTCTCTCCGCAATGCCGTATGATTGTTAGCCGCGCGTGCCGTATGATTGTTCGCCTGCCTGGGTTACTTCCCTTCAAGTGGACTCTCCCAACATTCCACTGTTTCGTTTATCTCAGCCAGCGTCAGTAGTATCGGTGTGTGTCGTTACGTGTTGACGTGAACGTTCAAGTTTAGTTCCTTTGTTCGTTTGTATCGTTTTCGTCACTGTTAAAATGCTAACCATTGAAGAACGTGTGTTTTTAATCGAACAAGTGTTCAAAGCTGGCGGTAAATACACAGTTTCAGTTCGTCAAACATTTAATTCAGTTTTCCCGGAGACAACACTTTCACATCGCGATACTGTGCGAGATTTGACTAACAAATTTCAAAGTACGGTTTCAGTGACAGATGAACCGAGAATTGGTCGTCCTGGCGTTTTGTCTGAGAATAAACTAGTCGATATTTCCGATGAAATGTCCAAGAGTCAGCACAAGTCAATAAGAAAACTCGCCCAGGAAATCGATGTTAGGTTTGGAACGGACCATAGCTGTAAGGAAAAAATTAGAACTTTTCCCATACAAGGTGACAGTCGTGCAAGAACTGAAAAATACTGGTCATGGCAAGAGACTGCATTATTGTCAATGGTTCAAAAATTTCGCTCAACAAAATGGCAGGGATATTCTTAATGAAACTTTTTTCACTGATGAGGCGTGGTTTTAGTTACCCGGGTACATGAATTTGCAAAATTCTCGTATGTGGAGTACTGCAAATCCATTGTGTATTCATGAGGAACCACTTCATTCTGTGGAAACAGAAGTTTGGATTACAATTTCTAGACGTCGGATTGTGGGTCCCAAATTTTTCAACGGAACAATAAACGCACAACGATACTGCAGTGATATTCTGTACCCATTCACAAGAGAACTTGTGTTAAGTTAAATACTGAACGGTTATTTTCAACAAGATGGTGCAACCGCGCATACAGCTCCCGTTTCAATGTCACTAATTGCTGATGTTTCTGAAGTGATCGCATAATTTCACAAGGACTTTGGCCTCCACGATCGCCTGACCTAACACCACCTGACTTTTTCTTTTGGAGCGCAGCGAAAGCAACTGTCTATAAAAACCGTCCAAAAATCCATCGATGAATTTAAAACTGCAATATCCACTTTCACTGTTTCTGTTACAGAAGAAATGTTACAGCTTGTGTTTGGAAACATGATTAAACGAATTGAACTGTGTATTCAACAACAGTGGGGATACTTTCGACATTTAATGTGAAAATTTGTAAGTAAAAATGAATATTCAATAAATTAATAACTTTGTACTTCACTGAGTTTCATTTCGGTATATTCACTGCGGCATACAGCACGCGCGGCTAACAATCATACGCCACTGCGGAGAGACTTTTTGAACATCCCGTATAATAACAGTAAGTTTCGGACAAGGACATGATTTTCCTAGAATTCTCACAGTCAGATTTCTCGAAGCAATCTCGCAGTTGAATATTGTCTCCAACAGTTGACGTTAGCAAGCTATTAGCTTTGAGGTCTGGTATGTACACCATTCAAACCAGGAAGCCCAAAATTTAATCATGTAATAGATAATTTAACAATAAAAACACTCGACATTACAGATCCACTTTTAAATGGTTCAAATGGCTCTGAGCACTATGGGACTTAACATCGGAGGTCATCAGTCTCCTAGAACTACTTAAACCTAACTAACCCTAAGGACATCTCACACATCATGCCCGAGCAGGATTCGAACCTGTGACCGTAGCGGTCGCGCAGTTCCAGACTGAAGCACCTAGAACCGTTTCGCCACACTGGCC
Organism: Schistocerca piceifrons; assembly: GCF_021461385.2. Classification (NCBI taxonomy): domain Eukaryota; kingdom Metazoa; phylum Arthropoda; class Insecta; order Orthoptera; family Acrididae; genus Schistocerca; species Schistocerca piceifrons. Next base: position 125,307,989 of record NC_060139.1, on the reverse strand, counting down.
GGGCAGGATCCACTTTCAAAAAAATAAATTTAAACTGATAACTTTTCGAACAGTGTTTAGGGGTTTACTGGGTATTTCAGTCTCTCTGAGTAAACGTAACCTCATCCGTAACCGTCACACAGGAGAAGTTTGAAGAACGGAAGTGACGTTGTCTTCGCAGAGCCATAGAGCTCGATCGACGATATACTTTAAGTCGAATCACTGCCGATTTTAATATATGCCCGTGAGGAGCTCATTTCTAGGAGAGCAGTACCGGAGTCAAAAGCACTGCGTGCACTTTAGCAACCAACGGATCGAACATAACATCCGGCGCGTCCGAAGACGTTTGGCTAGTCGGCTTATATCTAAATAGGTAAAGCATCTGGGACTGACCTTCCTCATAGATGGTGTTGGGCCGGTTGAAGCGACTGTACGCTTGGTGGGAGTCGTCCATGGTGCCGCCGCTGCGACGTATGGGCCCTGCAAGAGAAACACCAGCCTGCTCTTTATGTGCGCTTCGCTGTGGAGTCAGAAGCTGCCAGCTGGTCGCGCGCGCGTCTTGCGAGGGCACTGGTTGCGTTGCGGCGCAGTCCGACTCAGCGCCCCTGGTACGTGGCCAGCGAACGGTTTCCCATTCCGCAACAGAGCAGCGAGCAGCCAAATGTGCACCGGGTATCTCTCCTATGCGTCGTCAGGCGCATTTTCTCTGGCGTTTCGGCAAGTAATTGCAATTTCGTTTTTGCAAGGTGTAGCTGTAGTCCGTTTCAACAATTCATGCTCATTAGTTATCACATACGACGCCCAGCGCCGGCGGAAAGCGGCGATTTCTTTCCCATAACATACAAAAATTATTTTTAAATCTTAGTTTTACGTCCCCATTCGATAGAGCCGTTTCCAAATGAGACTAATGCGTTGGTCGTTTGGCCTTATGTATTAACAGGAACAGTAAAACATGGAGAGTAATCAGTACTCCATCACTGACTGGGCAGCGCTTTTTGATGGCGATAGCAGTCACCGCGGGCCTATCGCTGCTGGAATGCTGGTTATTCTTACTGTTCTGCTTGTAATGGTAACTTGAATTACGTAACCATTAAGGCACCTCACCTCAACCTCTCGATACAGCAATATTCTACTGTGTTTCTGTAAAATAGTTAACATATTTCTGTGACAACATTCAGATTTGATTTCATTAATGTAGAGGTACTTTGATACATCGATATGTATGTATTGCAATGATATTATTCTTATGTGTATTCTTTCTTTTGTCACTATGATCTTTGACGTACTTTTAACTCTGATTTTTGGGCGCGTAAGCGGTTATTAGAGAGTCAAGCTTTGAGGTCGTCATATTAAAAAGACGCAAATTGTAGTCATGTTTATGAAATGTGAACTAACAGTGAGAAAGACATTTTCAAGTATGTTTTATATTGTGAAGTGATGTTTTGGAACGGGTTACGTGACATTGCAACAAAAGTAATAAAAAAGAAGTGTAACTCAAATTCGGAGTGCTGATTATCTTTTTACATCACCATTGTGCTAACTTGCAAAAGTTTAATCTTCAAGAATGGTTTATGAAACACATCTATAAAACTTTTTAATATAGCAGAATAACACCTAGGCCTCTTTGAATCCGAGCTTGGAATCATCACTACCTAGATTTTCGACGATTGAGCCACGAGTTCACAACGAGACCAGCGTGGGAAACACGAAAAGATGAGTGCCTAGTTTATCCATTATTTCAAGAAATGACTTCAGTAACTGTGCTCTAATGACACCTGCCACATAATATAACTTTGTTGTTGCCCGAAAATGCAATATTTAGCAGCGTGAGCAACACTACAATCACAATTAATTTTAGACCTTTGTTGTGGTAGGGTTCTTAGATGCTGTTCCTGTTAACACACATCGATAAAACTAACACTGCACTATTCTAATTTGGGACTACTCTGTCGAAAGGACGCATAAAATACCACTTTAAGTATCATTTTGTTTGTAACGGGGAATAATCCGACGCTTTCCATCAACGCTGGGCGTTGCATGAAAGATGTGATTAGTATTTGTTAGGGTGACTGGAGATACACGTTGCAAGAACGGAACTTCAAATATCTGGCGAAACACCAAAGATAATGTGCCTGACGACTCTGTGTGTGCGCGCGCGCGCGAGAGAGAGAGAGAGAGAGAGAGAGAGAGAGAGAGAGAGAGAGAGAGAGACAGCGCTAGCTCTATTTTCCTTTGTGTGTTAGGCTCTTATGCGGCTCCATTTCCATCTTACTCTTCCTTAATATGGTAATAAAATATAGGTCTGATTATCGCAGTCATGATTTACTATTGATAACTGCCGATTCCGCCGTTGTGGAACTTCAGATTTTCATAAATGAGAAACAAACAGAAAGAGCATGGCTATCTCACTATGTAATGACGAAGCCGTGCTGAAAAGTAAAGCCTCCAAATATATTTGAAAAACTCTGAAAGATTTTTAAATAAAATCCTTCCAATCCATATGTGGCATACAGCAAACCAGTGCTTAACAGTATTGGTCAAAAACAGTCTTGGTTGCAATTTTAGGTTTTTTAGTTTTCAACTACGGGTTTCGTCTTATTTAGGCATCTTCATGTTTGATCTTAATTTGATATGTCTAAAGGATCGTTCTAAGAAATATCAAATTAAGATCAAGCCTGAAGATGCCTAAATAAGGCGAAACGCGTAGTTGAAAAATAAAAAACTAAAACTGCAACCAAGACTGTTTTTGACCAATACATTAAATAAAATATGTTATTAACATTCTATATACTTATTTTTCAGGACTACATATTTGCAGTCCTCTGCCTCTACAGGACTCCGAATTGTAGCGTGTAACACTGTGGGGGGGGGGGGGGGGGGGGGGAGGTGACGTAACTATGCCGGTGCGTGAGAACAGCGTACTGTAATCGAGTTTCGAATTCGTCGTCACATGGCGCACCCTCTCCTTTTGTAGGACAATACCAGTCAACGCACGAGCGCTGCGACATCTGCAACAATCCGACGTCTTTAGTTCACTGCGTCGATCGTCCGCAAAGTCCCGACTTGGTCCTATTCCATTTTCATTTGTTTCCGGAACTTAAAGAACACCTCCGAGGACTTGGCGTTGATGAGACGGTGCAAGCAGAGGTGAGGTTGTGGCTCCGTCAACTAAGTCAAACATTCTACAGTGACGGTATCAATAAACTGGTCTCTCGTCGGGAGAAATGTGTTTGTCGCCAGGATGACTGTTGAGAAATTAGTAAGTATACATGTGGAATAAAGATGTAGAATGTTAGTAAGGTTTGCTTTATATAGAAAGCTTTAAGAGTTCCCACATACAAAATTCGGAGCCATTACATTTCAGTAGCCCCTTGCAACTCCATACGATCCTGTAAAATAGTAAGTGCGCGCGCGCACAATCGCCACAAGCTGTAACATTTCTTCTGTAACAGAAGCAGTGAAAGTGGATATTGCAGTTTTCAATTCATCGACGGATTTTTGGACGGTTTTTATAGACAGTTGCTTTCGCTGCGCTCCAAAAGAAAAAGTCAGGTCGTGTTAGCTCAGGCGATCGTGGAGGCCGAAGTCCTTGTGAAATTATGCGATCACTTCAGAAACACACACACACACACACACAGTGTAAAAAGTAACCCCTTCTCCAATATGTTATGGGTAGGCATGTTTTTACAGTGTCTACTTAAACAATAAAAATACACATTCAAAAATTGTGAGTCATAAAACAATTCGGATTTTAAAAAAAATTAGAAATGATTATGAAGTCAGCACCAAGAACACACGTTCAGAATCAAGTGAAATTTACTAAACTTTTAAAATTATTTTCACGAATCTTTTGAAAATAGTAAAATAGTCGCAAAGTCTTATAGAAAAATACCTACTCGATAATTAAAAACTGACATTAACATAAAATAAAGAATCTTGGGGACATGAAATAATTTTAAGTGTGTTTCATAGCATTTTTCAAGTTACAGAAAAATTTTTGTGTGCGGTTTTACAGGCCGTTGCATCGCTGCTCAAGTGTTTCAGCAGCTTTCTTCAGTTGTCGTGGAGCCAATGGGTTTGGAGATCATGTCTGTCCTTTAAAAACAGTATCCCCCCATTGTGCTGATAATTCGATTGTTGTTCTGTTTTAAAGTCTACAGCTACAAATAAAAAAGGGAAATCTAAATTATTTTTAACTGTCCACAAATATGTTGCTCTTTGTTACAGGCAAAAAAGTTGCATAGTTTCTGTTTTCAATGTATATTGGGTGTACCTCTTGAGAATCATCAAGTACTTTCCATCTGGTGTTTCTCTAGACATTTTCAACTTCGATTTATGATGTGTAGATGGCGGCAGCTCACTGTTTCATGCGACAATTGTTATCAGAAAGTTGTTTTGTGATCCTCATTACAAAAAAAAATGTTGTCTAATAGTATTTTGTTCACTCACCCATCAACTGCTGTTTATAATAAGGGTTATCAATACTAACGCTAGTTGAACAACCTTCCAAAGAAGAATTTTTCTGGCAGTTCTATGTGGCTGTACAAACGTTATATGTGTGTGTGTGTGTGTGTGTGTGTGTGTGTGTGTGTGTGTGTGTGTGTGTGTAACATCATTCTAGACGTCGACTGTTCGATAGAAACCAAAGTAACATCGGGTGTTCCCAAGAAAGCGTATAGGCCCACCAATGTTATGTCCATATACATAAAAGATTTTGTCATATGGAAATGGCTATCTCCGATTGTTTGATGACGCTGTGACCTACAGTAAAGTGACATCGCGACCGACACAGTATTTTGCTGGGTGCACTCAACGGCAGCTCTCTTTAAATGCGTAAAGTAACACCCACAGCAAAGAGAGAGAACATTATGGTACCCGATTAAAGGACCAATAGGTTACTTTCGAAGTCAGCCTAATAGTCTAATTATCAAGTAGTGGGCGGTGAATGGAACACTTAGATTTGGTGAAATTAATCATTCATTAGTTTGTGGTGATATACAAGTATACATGTAAAGAGAAGTATAAGATGCGGAGAATTCTGGGAAAATGCGATGCATATGTAAAGGAAAACGTAAAGAAGACGCAAGTGCGACCCTTTCTGAAGGACTGCTTTGGTGTTTGTGGTAATTAGCAAGTAGACACGACAGCCGATATCGGTCGAATTCCGAGACGTCCTGTTGGAGTCTTAGTAAGCATCAAATGAATCAAATGCATTGAAATAAAATTAATGGATCAGTGGGTCTGAAAACAATGATAATACAGTGACAGAAACTGATACCAATGCTAACTGCTCAGACACGCTGAATCTGCATTGCACTAAATCTACACTGACTAGTGAAAGTGTGTGCCAGACCGTGTCTGGAAACAGGACTGGCGCAAGATTTCATTTATCACTATTGGTTTATATACACTGAAGAGCCAAAGAAACTGGTACACCTGCCTAATATCGTGTAGGGCACCCCGCGAGCGCGCAGAAGTACCGCAACACGTCGTGGCATGGGCTCGACTAATGTCTGAATTAGTGCTGGAGGGAACTGACACCATGAATCCTGCAGGGCTGACCATAAATCCGTGAGAGTACGAAGGCGGTGGAGATCTCTTCTGAACAGCACGTTGTAAGGCACCCCAGATATGTTCAATAATGTTAATGTTTGGGGAGTTTGGTGGCCAGCGGAAGGGTTTCAACTCGGAACAGTGCTCCTGGAGCCACTCTGTAGCAATTGTGGACATATGGGGTGTTGCATTGTCCTGCTGGAATTGCCCAAGCCCGGAAAGCACAATGGACACGAATGGATGCATGCGATCAGACTGGACGCTTACGTGCGTGTCACCTGTCAGAATCGTATCTAGACGTATCAAGGGTCCCATATCACTCCAACTGCACACGCCCCACACCATTACAGAGCTTCCACGAGCTTGAGCAGTCCGCTGCTGACATGCAGGGTACATGGATTCACGAGGTTGACTCCGTACCCGTACACGTCTATCTGCTCGATACAATTAGAAACGAGACTCAACCGACCAAGCAACTTGTTCCCAGCCATCAACAGTCCTATATCGGTGCTGACGGGCCCAGGCGAGGCGCAAAGCTATGTGTGGTGCAGTCGTCAAGATTACACGAGTGGGCCTTCGGTTCCGAAAGCCCATATGGATGATGGTTCGTTAAATGGTTCGTACACTGACATTTGTTCACGGCGCAGCACTGAAATCTGCAGTAGCTTGCGGAAGGGTTGCACTTTTGTCACGTTGAACGATTCTCTTCAGTCGTCGTTGGTCCCATTCTAGCAGGATGCAGGCTTTCAAATAACTACGCACCCTCTGACTCAGAGTTGAAATATTGAAAGTTTTGGCTGGTTTCGTTGTCTAGGGGCTGGAAGACGTAGCTGCCGCATTACAGCCCAAAATACTGCTGGGTCTACAGTATACGATAAGAATACACACATGAATCGAATGGTTGAAGGTTTCTATCACTCGGCAATTGCGAATTATGAATGTAACATATAAATCAAAGACTGTAATTAAATAAAATCTGCAGGTACTATCTTAAAGACTTTAAATGATGAGTATGATAGAAGTACTTTTGAGAATGTGGTATAGTTCTGCAAATTATTGGTGTCGATGGTCCAGCAATTAAATAAAATATAAGCTGAGTAACAGGGAAACAATAGATTACTACTTCACGAAATTAGTTATGAACGACAACATAGCTCGCGAGATATTCGCTTCTGAACGAACACTACGTCTTCACTGCAGAAGCCACGGAAATCACGCAAGAGCACTCCGAAATATTTCTATCCTCCGCGACCACGCACAAACTTTCCGACTCCGCGTCCGTCGCGCCGTCGCGTCCAGCACTTCCCGTGTTGTGTCCCGTACTGTCCAGCACTACCGCACTGCCAGAACTACCCCGAGTCCTCTCCAGAAACTCGCTTCCATCCAGTCTACCATTCACGAGCGCTGTGATTGGCTAGAGCGCTCGCGCCATGTCCTCATACCAACGCACAGTCACGAACATACTGAAACACATTCGAAATACCGGATTTACATTTAAATGACTTGAAATTACATAAATATTCCTACGGTTGGACGATAAACACGCTCTAACATACATTACTAAATACATAAACAATTAAATAAAGATATGTCAAAAGAAAAGAAGCAAACGGTAGGCCAGGAGCCTAATGTCTCTCTGCTTTCTAAAACACAGTAAATATTTAACCAATTTCTTCATGAATAGTATATATCGGATATAAACAAAGACATAGACGAATAAATATATTTATAAACATGCTGCTACCGTTTTATCGTGTAACTGTGGAGTACTTATGGCCTCACGCGATCGGTAGTAATCGGCCACTTTGACCTCCAATAACTCATGCACTATTCAAGTTACATGCCTGTAATTAATACCAATTTAGGTTTACACTAACAGCTTTCTAAAGACACGGCGATCGACAAAATCGGATGAAGCGTTTATATTTTGGAAATTCGTTGCTGGGTGTCACTAGTGTAATTTACCGTCAGAAACTAAACTTTAAACTAATAAAGATATTGAAAATCTGATTACACCATCAGAACCGCCGTGCAAATAATATTAATGCACATTTTTCTTTTTGAGGTATCATGATTCATCTGGCTACTATTAATTTCTATACGAACTGTGAAATGTCTGCCATGATGGTTTCACAAAGTCCGCAATCTTTGGCACTCCCGGCATAGACATTTCCTTCATCGACACAAAGCACCGTCCTCGTAACAGCGGAGTTCCCAGCCATGTGGGTGGACCATGTGCTGGGGCTACGCCTCCCGTCCGGCTAACATTTGCCACCACGTGTTTGCTTCCGGACCCCGGCTTTGAAGAGCGTCCTGTGCGGCCGCCCCAATTCAGAACATTTAATATTTCCATGGCGCCACAACTCGCCAGTTACCTCACAAGGATCATTTTCCGGCCGCTGCAATGTCGGAGATTTGATGTTTTACCGGATTCCTGATATTCACGGTACACTCGTGAAGTGGTCGTACATCCCAACTTCATCGCTGCCTCGAAGATGCTGTGTCCCCCATCGCTCGTGCGCCGACTGTAACACCAAGTTCAAACTCACTTAAATCTTGATAACCTGCCATTGTAGCAGCAGTACTGATCTAACAACTGCGGCGGACACTTGTCTTATATAGGCGTTGTCGTCCGCAGCGACGTAATCTGCCTGTTTACATCTGTATTTGAATACGCATGCCTATACCAGTTTCTTTGGCGCTTCAGTGTATGAAGGCATTACAGACTTGCTTAGGGAACCTATGGAAGAGAAGCGACTTGGTTCCTATGAAATCCTGCTGAGTAAATTTAGGTGATAGGTATTCGCAGAAGAACTGGAATAAATCAGAGACTTTGATACTATATGTCGGTTTTGACCAACGACGTCATTACAGACTCCAAAATGCAGCACAAACGTATTCAAATAGCGACCAATAATATTAGCCTTCCCGTTACAACGGCGCGGAAATACAAACGTCAAATACAGGATCGCACTAATTCTTGACAAGTAAGTCTTGACAACAAGTATTGATAACGAGACAATTGTGGTAAAATGCGCCTTTTTGGCTGGAATAAACTGAAATCTAAAATAAACTCAAGATCACGGTAGCACTGAAACATATAAAACAAAACATGATAACCTATATTGGTTGGTTTCAAATGTGGTAAAAAAGTAAATAAATTAATTTAGTGCGAACTGTAATTGGTGTCGAAAACGTAACTTGACTTACGTAGCTCAAAATACCGATAACAACAGAGAAAGTCAAAATTCGCGAGAACCAATTACAACTGATGTCGAGAACATCGTCTGTCATCTGTTTCTCAATTTAAGACGCCGATGCCTATACAAACACTAAAACGAATAGCAGAACGAAAACCCAGAAAGCTATATCAATACAGATAGCTAAAAATCATGGCAATTAACACAACGCTGTATCGAAGTAAAACAAAGAATTAATAGGTTAACATCACTGACGCACAAACTGGGCCTCCATCGCTGAATGCAAGTAGCACAGGGCACGAATTTTTTATTCGATAGGAAAATGTATTTAGAATTAACTTTAACTTTATGTAACTTGTTATGAGAGTTTTCGCCCCTTCTAGGATAACCAAAGATAATGTACAGGGTGTTTGTAAATGAATACCGCGGTTTTAACGCTTTATAATATTTATTACATTAAACTTACAGTTATAAATGATATGCCAAATGAAAGAGCAACTCAGACAGTTTCACCAAGAACCTTATAAATGCTCAATGTGAGCACCATTTGTCACACGGCACTTTAACTTCATTGTACCCAAGCGCTGGATAGACCGCTAGGGGCCCAATGACAGGGCTTGCTTTGCATGATCTCCACGTTCACCCGACCTAACGCCATGCGATTTTTTCCTTTGGGGCTTCATCAAGGATAGTGTGTACGCGCCTCCCCTACCAGAAGCCCCCCTGAATTAAGGAACCGGATTGAATCAGCTGTTGCTACAATCACTGAAGACACACTTATACACGTTTTGGAAGACCTCGGCTATAGACTTTGTGTGTGCCGTGTGACAAATGGTGTTCACATTGAACATTTATAAGGTTCTTGGTAATACTGTTTGAGTTGCTCTTTCATTTGACATATTTATAACTGTAAGTTTAACGTAATACATATTACAAAGCGTTAAAACCCCGATACTCATTTATAAACACCCTGTATAATGCTAGAGTGATTAGGAATGTAAGCTAGTTAACGAAAGACGTCACTCAACACAACAGTACTAAGTCATCCCTCAAAGTAAATGGGCGATATCGAAGCCTGAAGTTGACGCAACAGACAGTTGCAACAATTATGTTTCCTGCCAGTATCTGTGAGAATAAGATGACTCATGTCTTTTTTTTCTTGCTCAATACGCAAATGGTTATACCCTCACCATGCACTACACAGTGACTTGCGGAATATACATGAAGATGAGAAAGCAGTTTACCAGTATGCAGCAGTATCTCCGTGTCTAACGAGCACAATATTTCTGTTATCTCCCACATACCCATCAGGTGCGCTGATCTGACAGCCCATGGCTGAGTAAAAGGCTTTTACTTGTGTAGATCACCACTTCTCCCTGGCCTCCCGTGTCCAAATAGTTGATGCTTATATTTGTCCAACCATCAGTTCATCTTTCTGACAAACCATCACCAACAGCATAATCTATTAACCACCACGAGCAGAAGCATTTCATGTGAATTCGCTGCCATTTTGCTGTGTATGGCACCTTGCTCTGGATGAACACTCTAAGTTGGCTTTTAAGCCGATACTTGTTATGTAACTAAGAAGAGATCTTCAAAGTCGAAAATGCCGCATCATTCAACAAATTTGTAACTGTGCTGACACTACGGAGAAGACGTGTTATAAGCGTCATACCACATCGGCATGGTGTCTGATCTACACCAAACTTTCTCAGAGGCCGTCTTTGACTGCTACAGGTTATTCCCATGTTTTGGTAGGTAGATAAAAATTGGACAAGTTCATCATCCTGTAAATCGGGAACCTGAACGAGTTTTTCCTGTTATCGTTGTCGACACTGGCAAGATATTAGTCTCAGGCATTTCAAGACCATATCAAAATCACTGCAGAAGTTCCTCAGACTAGCCCGGGCCTACAAAAAGAAGCGAACAGGGGACTTCGATTTATATATGCAGAGAGAGACGATAAAACATTTTATTCAATTACTAAAACATGGCTACAAGTTACATTTTATGTTTGCATGCAGTAAGGTTCGTCTACTATGCTTTTGACAGTTGATGAATGCAACGTATGTTTAAATGACAAAAAAGATGTGTTTATGTGATATAATTACAGTGTACCAAGTTTCAGATTTTTTTTACTTTTACTGTATAACCATGCTTCTTGCTGAATTTCATGATTCTAGGTCTACGGGAAGCACCCTAAAGGTTTTGGTGAATGAGTTTGCGACTAGGAAAACATGTGACAGAAATGACCGAATCTTTTCGTTGCTCTGACTTAGACGCTTACAGTTCTTACGCCACCAGGGTTCCATGAATGTGCCATAAATTTGAGGTTTATACGCCATACTGTTCCAGAGAAAAAAGATCTTAACAGACAGACAAGCAGAAAGACAGACAGATGTACGGATAAGAACGCAATCCTACAAGGGTTCCGTTCTTACAGGCTGCGGCACGTAACCATAAAGAGTAGGCTTAATTGGGATTATCTACAGAATTCGGAAATTTTTTTTCAGATAATGCTCCACTTTATGAATAGATTAACAATATGTAGACGTAGTTTTACCACAGGTTAGTGTATTTAATCATTCAGTTCGCAGTTATTTGTTTGCGGTTACAGCAAAACGTGAAGAACAACCAGTGTATCCAGCTGCGACTCAATATGGCTGCTCTTCACGCCCCATGGACTATAGACTTCAGTCACCGAAAGACTTCATCTGCATTTGTAGTGCCTCACGCAGGTAATTTCTTAAGGTTTATTCCCAACATCTTGAACCTTTCCTTTCTTCCGTGTGTCTTCAAAACATTTTTATTTTCTCTTTTCGATCTAATCGCCCCATGGTCGGGCAAGAAAATATTTTTTGGCGCATCCGAATCAGCCTGCTTGAAGTACTACCGTCAAATATTTCTTACAAGGGGTCCCAGTCTCACTTCGAGCCGTGAAATAGGGTATTTATTATCTCCTCCAGAACTAAAACAAGGGATATGCCTGGACCAAATTACCACGCCGCGCATTCCGTATAGATCTACCTTATGGCGTACACGACACACCAAAGTTTCTCTGCCATGAATTGAACAGGTCATTTGCACATAGCCGCAACACTGTCCACATAGTCACGCATACCTCTAGATCACGTATTTTTAGATTACGGGTTTTTAGAAATTGTTGGATGACTTCTCATTTGTGTCCGATAGGCTTGAAATGCACCATGTTTGCGGTGAAGGTTAAGAAAAGACTCGTCACATTCTTCACACAAATGTATCAAGATCCTGGTTTCTGGCCTGGACAGCTATCTGTCTGGTATGCATCATGTTTATCGAAGAGGTCAGCCACGAAATGATGTACGAGTACAGCAACGATATTGACGCAGTATACAACTTCCGTAACAGTGACGTTCTGAGATAACGAATGTGACGGGGCAGTGGTTGTGACATCGTACCGTCCACAATTCGGTTTTCTCTAAATCGACTAAAGAACATACTTACATACTTTGATGGCACCTTTCCGAAAGTTATGCTCGATTTCCCTCGCCACCTTTATCAAAGTCGAGCTTACACTGTCTGTAACAACCTAGTAGTCGATACGACTTTAACCCGCACTAGGGGTTAATAGCTCCGAGGAAACCCTGTAGAATGCCCTCCACTAGGTAATGTCATCAGCACATTGTACAAGCTCCGCAGTGCGTTTGCTCGTAGCAATGTTCTTGCACTCTGCTGCTATGGTGGCCTGTACTGTAGGCTCAAAGAGGACCTCCAACATGTCTGCTGCGCGACCACAGTTGCAACAGAGAAGGCGAGTTGTTTATTCCTAAGCGTTTATGCTTTTCCTAGAGTTCTACTGTGCTGTCGCTGTAAGGTGCGCCATAGATATGCGTCGGTTTTTCATCAGACAACGAGCGCTCTCACGTTCGTAATATAGAGGGTGTGCATAAAGTCCGGAAACACTTTCAGTTATTTATTGCACAAGAACTAAACATTGTGCAGATGTCATACATATTGCATTTTGAAGAGAAACTATGAAAGTTTTTTTTTAATTTTTTTTACAGATATTCGATATGCGAACCATGAGTGACCCGGCAGATGTCAATACGGTAATCGAATTCCTGCCATACCCGTCCCAGCATGGCATCGTCCACTGTGGCAGTCGCTTCCTGTATTCTCTCCCGGAGCTCTGCTACATCACGTGGTAGAGGCGGTAGATACACCAGACCTGTCATGTGTCCCCACAGAATAAAGTCACACGGAGTGAGATCTGGTGATCGGGGAGCATTTCATGAAACAGCTGTCCCCTTCAGTACGGCCGATCCATCGATGCGGCAGCTCCGTGTTCAGGTACCCACCAACTTCACGATGAAAATGGGATGGAGCCCCATCCTGCTGAAAGATGAACGGAGAGTCCGATTGCATTTGAGGCATCAGCCATTAGTGCAACGTGTCCAAGTAGGAATATCCAGTGTCAGCGCTCAGTGCTCTCGCCGAAGAAGAATGGCATGTACACTTTTCGACGTGACAAGGCACAAAAAAATTTACCTCTGGGGAATGACGCTCAAATTCAATGCATTCGCGTGGATGCTTTGTTCCCCAGATTCGACAATTATGCCTGTGAAAAGTGGCTTCGTCATTAAAAATTAAGCTATCAACAATGCCATCCCCATCCTCATTCAACTGTTGCAAACTGCGCACGAAACTCAAAACGCTTATCTTTGTCGTCGTACTGAGCTTCTGCACTAGTTCCAATTTGAATGGGTTCACAGCCAGTTTCTGTCACAGGACTTTCCACGCTGTCATTGGAGCCATTTCGAATTTACGAGATGCACGACGAACCGATTTTTTTGACTTCTTATGAATGTGTCTCGTCCGCGCTCAACATTCACTTCATTCACACTGGAACGTCCGGTTCTCCTTGCCAGAGACAAGCAACCCGTCGTAACGAATTTGTTGTGCCAGTGGTAAATGGCCATCCTTGTTGGTGGCTTCTTACCGTACTTGGTTCTAAAAATCCGTTGAACAGCTGTAGCACACTTGTTTTAGTCGAACTCCAACACACAGAAAGCTCGCTCCGCACCTGAACTCCCCATGTTAGTGACCAGCGCAGACTGTCGGCAAATCACCAAACTACGCTGTGGCGGTATACACAAAAAAAAAAAGGAAAAAAGAGAGTTTCTCTTCAAAATGACGTATGTATGATACCTGCACAATGTTTGCTTCTTGGACTTTATGTAAACCTTGAATTCTAATAGTATGGCCAACGCCTCGGAAACTATCGGAGTCATCGTCATTCCCTCACTTTTGATCAATACCAATGATACCATGTGTACATAGAATGAGCGTCATTTACTGGATACTTCATGTACACTGACGGAAAAAAATATTGCCAACCAAAAAATAGTTGGGGTAGAGTAATGAAATTTCGGGAATACATTTGTCTAGGTAACATTTTTAAATGATTAACATAGCAGGGTCACAGGTTAATACGTCACTGCTAAATGTGAAATGCTGGTACATTAGTAACCGGTGTATCTGTCGGAATGTTGAATGCAAGCATGCAAACGTGCATCCATTGTGTTGTACAGGTGTCGGATGTCAGTTTGTACGTTAGATTGGTGCGTCGGTCGGTCGGTCAGAACATGGAGGGTAGTGATGTTTGTGTCTGACGCTGGAGTTGTCGTCCAGTGATGTCCCATATGTGCTCGACTGGACACAGATCTGGCGATCGAGCATGCCAAGGGTCATATCGACACTCTAGAGCATGTTGGATTACAACAGCTTTATGCGGGCAGGAGTTATCGTGTTGGAAAAAAAAAACCTGGAATGTTGTTCAACACAACAGGTCGAATCACCGTACTGACAAAGATTTGCAGCCAGGGTGCATGGGATAACCACGAGAGTGCTCCTTTTGGCTCCCGAAATCGCACCCCAGACCATAACTCCAGGTGTAGGTCCAATGCGTGTACCACGCAGACAGGTTGGTTGCAACTTCCAACTGGCCGCCTTCTAACCAACACAAACCCACACTGGCACCGAGGCAGATGCAGCTTTCATCAGAAAACACGACACACCTCCACCCTGCCCTCCAATGACCTCTCATTTGAGACCACTAAAGTGGAATGGACGCTACAGGGTGTCAGGCTTCGAGCTGTCGAAGTAACCAATTTCTACGAGTTCGTGGTGTCACTATGGTGCAAACAGCTGCTCAGATTGCAGCTGCAGATGAAGTAAGATGCATCTGAGCCATACGCCGAACACGATGCTCGTCCCTCTTGGTACTGTCACGTGCCCGTCTGGAGCCGGTATTCTCGCAGTAGTACGTTACCGTCACCACAATCACGTACAGTGACAACATAGCTGCTAGGTCTTTCTGCAGTATCGTAGAAGGAATATTCAGCTTCTCATAGCCGTATTACACGACCTCGTTCAAACTGACCGATGTGTTGATAATGGCGTCTTTGTCGTCTTAAAGGCCTACTTGACCAACATCCTTCCCGCTTCAAATCTCAAACGTAACTAACGCTCACGACCGTTACAGTGTGTACTTAAACAAAAATTGATTTGTATCCTCATATTGCCGCTACTAGTACCACTCTTAAGCGACTGGCTTGAAATTTGAACAGACATAGTCTTTCAGATGTTGGAACACGCCCACCAACTTTCGTTTATGTCGTGCATTTCCTCCTTGGTGTTGCGATTTTTTTCCGTCAATGCAATTTTAATTTTTAGAGTTCCGAATCTGAATTGATAAAAACAGAACCCTTACAGGATCACTTTGTTGTCCGTCCGTCCGTCCGTCCATAGATACTTCTTTTTCTCCGGAATGTATAGACGTTTCAAGTTGCAATCTGTGTCACGTATCAATGTCCACGGTCTCTTGGTGGTGTAAAACATTTAAGCTTTTACGTCACTGTAATAAAAAGATACGACCATTTATGTCACATATTTTGATAATCGTGAACTCACTCAGCATCAAAACCTATAAAGAACTTCTCGTTGAACTTGCATCAAGATATTTGGCAATAAACAAGGTTTCACAGTACAAGTAAGGGAAAAAATCCGAAAACGTGTTAATCTGTAACCACGTAAAAAACATTTTGCCAATACGAGCTTATAAAAAATGGCTCTAAGCACTACGGGACTTAGCATCTGAGGTCATCAGTCCCCTAGAACTTAGAACTACTTAAACCTAACTAACCTAAGGACATCACACACATCCATGCCCGAGGCAGGATTCGAACCTGCGACCGTAGCAGCAGCGCGGTTCCGGACTGAAGCGCCTAGAACCTCTCGACCACAGCAGCCGGAACGAGCTTACACTGTATTCGTAATCTGTCAAAAATTTCGGGATCTACTGTAGCGATTTTGATCTGATTTTCAGTAGTGGGTATAGTGATTCACTAAGAAGGTTTGTTTATACACACTCCTGGAAATTGAAATAAGAAAACCGTGAATTCATTGTCCCAGGAAGGGGAAACTTTATTGACACATTCCTGGGGTCAGATACATCACATGATCACACTGACAGAACCACAGGCACATAGACACAGGCAACAGAGCATGCACAATGTCGGCACTAGTACAGTGTATATCCACCTTTCGCAGCAATGCAGGCTGCTATTCTCCCATGGAGACGATCGTAGAGATGCTGGATGTAGTCCTATGGAACGGCTTGCCATGCCATTTCCACCTGGCGCCTCAGTTGGACCAGCGCTCGTGCTGGACGTGCAGACCGCGTGAGACGACGCTTCATCCAGTCCCAAACATGCTCAATGGGGGACAGATCCGGAGATCTTGCTGGCCAGGGTAATTGACTTACACCTTCTAGAGCACGTTGGGTGGCACGGGATACATGCAGACGTGCATTGTCCTGTTGGAACAGCAAGTTCCCTTTCCGGTCTAGGAATGGTAGAACGATGGGTTCGATGACGGTTTGGATGTACCGTGCACTATTCAGTGTCCCCTCGACGATCACCAGTGGTGTACGGCCAGTGTAGGAGATCGCTCCCCACACCATGATGCCGGGTGTTGGCCCTGTGTGCCTCGGTCGTATGCAGTCCTGATTGTGGTGCTCACCTGCACGGCGCCAAACACGCATACGACCATCATTGGCACCAAGGCAGAAGCGACTCTCATCGCTGACGACGACACGTCTCCATTCGTCCCTCCATTCACGCCTGTCGCGACACCACTGGAGGCGGGCTGCACGATGTTGGGGCGTGAGCGGAAGACGGCCTAACGGTGTGCGGGACCGTAGCCCAGCTTCATGGAGACGGTTGCGAATGGTCCTCGCCGATACCCCAGGAGCAACAGTGTCCCTAATTTGCTGGGAAGTGGCGGTGCGGTCCCCTACGGCACTGCGTAGGATCCTACGGTCTTGGCGTGCATCCGTGCGTCGCTGCGGTCCGGTCCCAGGTCGACGGGCACGTGCACCTTCCGCCGACCACTGGCGACAACATCGATGTACTGTGCAGACCTCACGCTCCACGTGTTGAGCAGTTCGGCGGTACGTCCACCCGGCCTCCCGCATGCCCACTATACGCCCTCGCTCAAAGTCCGTCAACTGCACATACGGTTCACGTCCACGCTCGCGGCATGCTACCAGTGTTAAAGACTGCGATGGAGCTCCGTATGCCACGGCAAACTGGCTGACACTGACGGCGGCGGTGCACACAAATGCTGCGCAGCTAGCGCCATTCGACGGCCAACACCGCGGTTCCTGGTGTGTCCGCTGTGCCGTGCGTGTGATCATTGCTTGTACAGCCCTCTCGCAGTGTCCGGAGCAAGTATGGTGGGTCTGACACACCGGTGTCAATGTGTTCTTTTTTCCATTTCCAGGAGTGTACTTCAGCACTGAACTACAGACGGTATGTGTGTTTTGGAGGCACAGTAATTTGTAGATGAAATGCAGTTTCCACAAAAACGGGAGACGCTCCGTTATTAGGGGGCCCTATGATAAATGGTTGCCAAAGGAGGAGTCAGGTAATTCTTTTAAACTTTACAGTGTCTGAAAATTCCTGTTGCTGTTTCTAGGAGTTGCAGAGGTGACTTACAGCCAAACCTCCAGATGTGAGACACTCAGATCGGTACCGAACGATGTGTGTCGATAGAGTAATCAACCAAAACACCGATTTTATTCCCAAAACACCAATTTAATTCGTGCTGTGTGCTGTCGTCTAGCAGAAGATGCGTAAACGGTAATTAAAAGTAACACCAGAACTACGGAGTACAGTAAAAGCGAACCTGTATCACTTTACAACGAAAATCAGTGGTAGGTGAGTTGGTAGAGCGTCAGATCGTCGTATTAAAGGTCCCAAGTTCGAAATTCACTGAGGTTTTTTTTTTAACAGTTTTCGCGTGAAGCATTTATATGGGAGAATATTTTTTTCTGACATGTTAACATATTAAAGGACGTTTCGCAGTTTGTAGCTTTTTTTTTTGGGGGGGGGGGGGGGGGGGGGGCAGTCTGCTTTCGCTTCGTCAGCTGAAAGTAGAAATCTATAGAGCACATTTTGTATAGATAGGTATGGTGTTATCTATGCAAATGTACGCTATAGGTTTGCTACTTTCAACTAATGAAGCATAAGCAAGGTACCAAGAGAACATTGCTAGTAACTCCGAAACGTCCTTTTACGTGTCAGAAAAATGTTGTCCAATATAACAATTTCATGCGTAAACTGCTGAAAAAAATCGCTATCAGTGGCTTCCAAACTCGAGACTTTTGTTCGATGAGCTCACATGCTACCAACTCACGTTCGTAGTTCTGGTGTTAGTTTTAATTAACCTTTACGCATGTTCTGCTGGACAACACACCGCACGAACTAAATCGGTGTTTTGGTTGGTACTCTATTGACGCCCAACGTTTGGTACAGATCAGTGTCTGACATCTGGAGGTTTGGGTTTTAGTAGATAAAGTATTGACAGGGAATCAATTACCGGAAATGCACCGTTTGGATATAAAGTAGGTTTGAATATCGGATCACTTTCGAACTCTCTTTCCCCGGTATGCACAAAGGGAGGGAGCTGTCATCAGTCTGTGTTGTAATTATGACGTCACATACCATTTTCGTCCGACTATTACAACGACGGTTGCGAGAAACTGGTATGTTCTCAACTAGGAGGGTCGACTGTGGTTCCTCACAAACGCGCCGCACTCTCGACTTTGAAGAGGGCGTCTTTAGTCTCCCAGCACACAACCCGACGACGAATACTCGAAATATTGTCCATGTCATGAGCTCCTGTAAGGCAAACAGGGCAAAGCTCATTGACTTCGCTGTGTGCTTACCGTGAAGCGAGAGATTTGAAAGTGATACCACCTTCAAACTCATTTTACATCCAAACGGTTCATTTCCGGACATTAGTGCTGTATCAAAACTTTAAATACGAAGTTCCCTCTACAATCCCTAGCAGCTTGTAATAGGAATGGTGAAATACCCTGCGTAGAATGTAACGGGTACCCGATTAGGTACAGCTGCCTTGCCTTCATGGAGCTGCTTCCGTTGTTTTTCAATTGCATGCGCACTTATTTACACATCTGCCAATTTTTGTATGTCCATCTTCGCAGAAGATGTTGACTGGGACGTCGGCTGTTCAGTTTGAAATAAAAGATAGTACATCTATAGCCGCAAATTTTGAACTGTTTATTAAGGTACATGTTTCGATGTTATATCACAAGTAGATCGTATGAAATGAAATGGTGTGTAGTCATTGTTGGAGTCATAATAAAATAACCGGTGTCTGCAGATCCCTGCTATAAACGACGTGATCACTTTGTGCATAACCAATGTCGGTAGATGCACGAAGTGACCATGTCGTCTCTATCCGATATCTGCGGACGCCGGTTGTCTTTTTGTAGCTGCTACAATGACTACATGCAATCTGATCGTATCCGAGCTACCTTTGTCAAGAGGCCTGATGATGATGTAATGCAACACAGAAACCGGTAGCTTAATAGAGAGTTAAAAATTTACAGCTGAAGATATATCTGCCATGTGATTTGTGTCTGTTTGCGATTGCCCTCCCCACTAACCGTTTAAAGCGAATCTGAGTGTGACCTCTCATAAGCGAGTAACTATACTCGTATATTACGCAAATGGTTCAATTGAAACTCAATACCGTGCTTATTTACGGTAGGGTCGAGCGTAACGAATGCTAACTTGCTTATAGTCGTCACGTTTGGTGAAGTCACATGGATTCCGAATTGTGGCGCGTTGTTCAGTCCAGTTGGCAACGACGGTTAGCGTTCGAACTTGCGTACTCATGTAGTCAAGCTGAATGGAATTATACTTATAAAAGACAACTAACAGCTTCTAAACTAGTTGTGCAAATGAAATTAAAACATAATTAGAAACTGAAGCATCTGATATCAATAAACTAGCCAACAATTGTAAAAAAACTGGCGCTTCAAGAAGTGGTCCAATCTAATGAAGACACTACGAAACACATGTAGGTTTTTTCCCTCTTCGTTGTCGGCAAGTTGTATCCACAATGCAAAGGTTCTTTGCAACAGCTTGCTAAGGAACTATGCCTCATCTAAGTGGTTGCACCTAGGAATGTCCCTGAAAATTACACACACACACACACACACACACACACACACACACACACACACACACACACACACACACACACACACACGAGGAAATTTGGTGGATTTAATGACGAAACAACTTTCAATACATTCATCACCAACATTAATTTTCAGTTAAGTTCTTTTATCATTACCTAAGCTTCGTGGAATGTTGAACACAGTGCTTAAATAAACACGCCCAAATCTGAATAGAATAATTTATAGAAATAATAGTGCCGAAATCTTCATTCCCAAGAGTCAGCAGTCCAGTGGATTGCATATGATAAACTAAGGGGAATATAATGCATCTTTATTTGTACACCGCTGGTTGCCCATAGGTGAATATTATCTTGCACTACTTTGTTTCCTAAACCTGGGTACGCATTGAAAAGCCAACTAGAGGAACATATTGCATCTAAATCCCAACGGTTATTTGTATTCTTTTAATGTGTGTTTACAAAAATATTTGAATAATCGTGTTTAGACTCTTCGTAAGAGAAAAGATTGGGGATGGACGATAATAATAGATTTTTTTGGACAAGTAAAGCAAAGCTTATATAGTCTGACCACATTCCCATGACAAAGAAGAAAATTATTTGACGAAGCAGCTTTCAAATTGTGACACTTTAGAGACATAACGAAGAGCTCCGATATTTCGTGACATATAATCAAATGACCGAATGAGTCAGATAAGGTTGCGATACACTTTAACGATTTCAGTGCAGACTGCGTACTAAAAGAAAGAACTTTGAAATGGAAAGATGGTTAATGCAAGATGACATGAACAAATAGTATAGGGACAAAAGAAATTTAACCACATCGTATTGTTTCTACTCACTGCTTGTAAAAAATGGCATGGTTCCGAAGCATAAAGATGACCGCGAGGCCTAAACAAAATATAGCGCCTGCAAACACAAAATCAGCGTCCTTTGGCTATGTTTCGAGCGTTACAGAAGTAGTTATAATTCCTGACTGGGAGGTTCTGCTGCATCTGAAAATTAACATGATTCTGTTATTGCGCTGCAGTTTCTTAATGTTTTCTGGTAGCACAAAGATTATACTCTACCACATGCTAAACTTGAGCAATATCTTTGAATAAGGCATGACGTCACGAACTTAACAAACGACCGTTCACTGGCAACCGATCGGTGCAAGATTGATTGAGGATAAGTTTCTGGAAACTACACGTGAACAACTCTGATAATTTATCAGTGGAGCTACGTAATGAGGTAAGTTTGACTTGAAACGGCCCTCACCCACAGGTATTGTAAAGAGCTTACTTTACAACGTACAAGACCTAGCCGAATTTAAGTAGATATTTGACATTTCAAGAATATAATTTCTCGGCGTCACCTGACTTAAGAGTACATATGCTTGGTAATTTCCTCATAACTGTTCAGTTTGTTGTTCTAAAGTGTTACGAAGTGCAACATCGTTCTACGGCAAGCTACTGATGGGTAACGATACTATGACACTGTGATAAAATATTAGTTATAACAACGATTTGCTAACAGTGTGTGATTTTGGACGCACCAGTTACACCTTCGTTTCAAATTTTCTTTTGTATTGAGACCCAAAGCAATCTTTGTATTAAACTGATTCGAATACCAGTCCAGTACGAAATGTTGAATCATCTTCTAAAGGTAGTGTCTTACATTTCAACTAAAAAAACGATAGTCACTATTGTCTGCACAACAATAATTTGTAATTGACTGTTACACAAAGCACAGTAAGCGCCAAAAACAGAATTGTGATTCTGTAGCATGCAGTTGTAAACTCTGACTACTGAACGTCATTCTCTTAGGCTTCTTGCTGCGCAGTAAAAGAACTTTTCATACAGACTTTATTCTTACTGTTTAGGAAAGCTACTGCCTATGAAAGCGTTTTTATTTCTATTTCACAAAGGCTTTGTTTAAAGAAAACGAGTCAATGTTCTGCATTTTCCGTGGAAATATTTAGACAGCATCTAAATCGGTTTTGTCTACAGCGAAAAAGATGCATAATATTCGTACTCAATTCAAGTTGGGAAACTTTTGTGATTTGTTAGTCTTCACACAGTCGATATTAGACTGGGCCGTGCTCTTACTACTAATTACTAGTATGGCTTATATCTAATACGAACTGTGTGAAGATCGACACACTACAAACATTTCTTTTAAATGCTAAAGCTTTCTACATTCGCTGTGCATAAATTAAAAATGGTGTAACTTACCAGTCACAAGAGCATGACCGTGTATCCACTGCTACGAAACCTAGAACAGAAAACCAGGCCGCGAATAACAAACGGAGGTATTATTTAAATCAGTCTACTGTTATCACGTACGTTAATTCTAAAAACATTACTTGGTAAAAATTATTTTGTTACTTGTTATTCATTTCAGTTTAAAAAATTGCCTATTTTTTACTTGAAGCCGTCGCATGCGTTTAAGTTACTGTTGTTAAAATATATACTGTATTTTAAAAGCAAAGCGACGTAAGTTCGGATATTTGAATGAAGAGGTGTTACACACTAAAATGAAAAAGAGTACAGTGCGGACACCAACTCTGACAAAATTTCGGAGGACGTTCCCAGGCATTTTCTAGGTATTTTGGTACAACGGACCCGTCACTATCCAGTGGCTCGTTAGTCATTGCATTTGTCACCGTCCTTGCATATGAATTGCATGGAAAATAGCAAATTTGTTCCGTTTACTAGTGGTATCGTTAAGTGGAGGGTTGGCCGAGATGCACCTCGTGTATGGTAACACTGTATACAATGGAAGAACGGCATAACGACGCTAGCGCTTTTTAGCTTGTAAGACAGTAGCTGTTCTCTCTGCTGTTGTCATGATGGTCGACATTTTAAACAATCCCTTAAGGGAAGAGCGTTGTATTAGGCAGTGACACAGCAGGCTGAATAGGGTGTCTGAAGATTTTTGTACTGCCGCAGATTTTGTGTTGCACGATTTGCTGATTGTGTATAGCTTGCATTTTCACTTTTGTGAATTTATATCCAAACAACAAAGGTAACTGGGGCAAAAAACCGAATAAATCATAAATACACTATGTAGTTAGGGCCCTTATACCAAGTACTCAGAAAATATTCGTCAACAACCTCAGACATTTTGCTGGAGGAGCTCAATACATCCTGTATACGAGTGGTTATCCGGGTAAATTTGAAATAGTTCCTTTCATTGAAATTAAATTTATTTTAAAAATTGTTGTTGTGGTGATTGTTTCATTCACGTCTGCATATACAATATCGACCATCCCGACTACTGTAGGAAAATGAGCCAATGGCATTGGTGATGTCTGAACTGTACTGGTAAAACTAATCTCCCATTAGACCAATGAATAAGTTCACATTTTCGTTTTGTTATTTTATTCACTTCGAACTTTAAATTGCGTCTTCCTCCTTTTCAATTTTGCTACACGTACAGCTTACAATTGCAACCTATAAAATATGTATTTTACAATTATTTTATTTTACAACAGTGTACAACATCAAAATTTTTCAGCAGAGTGCTTTGACTTAAACAGGTTTCTCAATACAACAGTATAGAACAATTTACTACTGTTGTACACATCGGTTAGGAGTACCATGTTTTATAAGCAGGAAATATTTCCTTAGCACCCTCTGCTAGGCATAGTGACAAAATTTGTTAAATTTGCGACACCTACACTCCTCTTACTTCTTGTCATCTTTGACAGTGTATCAACACAGCATAGAAGTGCGTCAAGATATTTTCGTTTTATTAACTCGAAATAAAACTACAACTAACATTTTCTAGATCCCAGTGTAATAAAGAGTGGTTAGAACCACAATGATTCATCAGAAACAATATCTACAGAAACTGGAGAGGAGTTGTAAAGTGGATATTAATTCAGCAATGAATATCAAAAAGGGGAAAAAATACTGTAGTCTTTCTGGCATAAAATAACTGAACTTTTTTTCTGGCCTTGTTCCTCATCTTTGTCCTATTCCACTTTCTAGAGACATCAGATTATCGGTGGCCTTTACGGCAGTTTCCAAGAATGTACCTGCTTCGTAGCCTAGCTATTAACGTAACTGTCATTCTTCTAATATTCCCATCGTTACGGAATACGTGACCACTTGGAATCCATCAGTTTAGTTTGACAGTGTATCTGCGAGGAGTGCGAAGTGGGAGGAATGTCTCATGAATCGTGCCATAGCCTTAGCGTATTAACTACCCAGTATATTTCAGTTGATGTTTGAACGGTTACTGGTGTTTCTTATTATATTTATATAGGTTATCTGTCGCTATTTGAAATATTATCCTCGCAGCTGCAACAGGAAGTACACGTAGCTTTGTTACTGCACTGTTAAAGTGAAATGTTAACATTTCACTTTAACGCGCTTTTTCGAGTATGAACTAGTATGTAAGCCGAATACTGAAGATAAAATTCGAAACTTTCTTTTTGGTGCTGTTCGCCTAATGGAATAAATGTGGGGCCTTGTAATACAACGCAACAATATATGCAACGTGACAGATTCGTTTACTCCTGTACAAGATAATCCATTCGAGGAAAGTTGTGTGTGAGGTACAGAGAACTGCTATAGTACTTCAGCTACCGAGAGGGTGTTAATTTTTTAGTGGGGCAATGGCTAATTACATTTGTTGAAGTATTCAGTTTGTTGTGAATCTCTAACGTATGGCGTTACTGGACGCAAAATTCCAGTGGATGATTAGTTGTGTCAACCTCGTAAGAGTACCAGATTTAAATGCCTCAGATGTCATTACTATACCTGTTTACTCTTCTTCGGTTATTCAGACTGTGAGATTCTGAACTAATAGTGTTGATGTGGGGAATACGAATTTGTAGTAAGCTTTCAAAAATTTCTCAATAACAAAATTTTCTGTTCTAAGGAATACTACACCTGTCGATTCCATGTTTTGCCTTTGTTGTAACTTAAATATGACGATAGCGTACACATTCTGTCAAAAATATGCTCCCTTTCCAGTATACTTCATCTGTGAATTTAAAATCATAATAGTTAACTGGCCAGTTCACGAATGAGACAGATGACTACTCAAACTGAAGGGCTAAGTTTTGCATATAACAAAACATCAACATGTTAATGAGTGCACGTGACAAAGATTTTTCAGTGTTACCTAACATAATAGAAAATGAACTCACTTGAGCTCTTTGAAAACAGAGAAGCATATGTCATTCAAATATTTTCATGTAGTGTGCGCAAGTACTAGTAGGCCCTAAAGTAAGTAAATCTACACTTATATTTAAATACCGCTGACAAGTATCTAACTTGATCGTTATTGTGAACACGTGTATTCATTCCAAATATGCCTCCATGAAATGCTTAATTTGCCACACGTGTCTGAAGTGTAAATATTCCACTGTACAATTTGAAATTGATGTGTGTAATACGTTGTAGAAAATTTTTCCAAGTTAGCGGCCAAAGACTAATTAAATGAAAAACCCCTTGGTACTGGACGTGTACAAATTCAGAAAACTCTTTCACTTAATAATGCCACTAAGCTAAGTATCAAGTTTTTTGTACTCATAATTTGATAAGAAAAACTGTAACGAGATTGATCTGCGATACAGCACTGGCGTTTTTTCCATCGTAATGATGCTTCTAAGCATTGGGGATATGGTATACTTTGATTAGATAGTCGTCTGTTTTCCATTTCAGATCACCTACAATACTCAAAACTTAATGAAGGGTAAAATCTATAAAAAAACTTAACATGTTTTATACTCTGTACGATACTTTACAGCTTTCCGTACAATTTACGAGATGAAACACATCGAGTTTTCCCTCACAGTAATGCCATAAAATAATAAGCACATTCTTTGAGAATGTGCTGACATGAGTTTCCTATACTGCCCAAAATTAACACACGATATTCTTACAAAATTGTACACAGCTGTGTGATTTCTGGCCAACGGTTATTTCCGTAGCAGTACGAAAATACTTGTTCAATTCAGTAACTACCCTCTCTGGAAGTATCACCGGCTTCTACGACCTTTAACTGGAGTCCGCAACACAGTTACCAACTTCTAGGTTACTCCTAGTGGTAGCGCTGCAACTCCCAGGGAACAATAACTGTTTGCGAATACTGGCACAGAAAAATACCGACATCTGACGGTTATTTTCACAGTCGCGCCGACTGCTTACAGTCACTTCAGCTTCGTTTGTGCCGACAGCAGTGACAGCGCACGAAAGCGTTCTACACACTTACATAAACACAGTCTCACAGTTGTTTCCATGAGCGACAGAACACATAAATAGTTCGTCTCTCTCCTTTCTGACCAGATTTCAGATGACGCGACAGCGTAGTACGATCTTCGGTCAACATGCAGTTATTAAAATCACTGATGGTATCAGATGAGCGGTTATTACAGCAACTGCTGCTTCTCATTAAGCAGCTATTTCTATCAGTTACGTTATTTTTTGCCACCTGGGCGTATTTCTCTTTGGAGATACTTGTGAAATATCGGACCAACAACTATGTGGATTTTCAGTTTTAGACATTTCGTGGGAAAATATTGTTCACATAGCACGTAGCATTTCTATCGTATCTATATTTCTATACGATGATTTTACTGAATCTATTTTTACCAGGGTAGCGAGCAATGACGGAATTGTCAATAACTTCTCTCAGAACGAAGAACTCACAACAGTTTAAACTGCATTCAGAGTAAACATGCCAATAAAATATTTTGAAAGATGATTCAGTCGATCGTGTGCAATTTTTCGAACATTTTCCCCCCTTCCTGACGATTTTCGGCAAGTCTCGCTTAGGAATGCCGTTCGTCAGCGTAGCAAACGTTATATTCGAAGTGTTGCTTCGGTGTTACTTGTCAGATTCTTGTCTTGTTGTCCATTTCGTCTTCCAAAGCTTTTTAGATGCACATCCGGACTACAGTCTAGTATAAATACTGCGGTCACCGTAGAATTGGCCGGTGTCTATATGGGCTCTCATCTGCTGTCTAGCTTAAGAATGAGCTACTCTTTCCGACATATGGTAAGCCGTACACTGCTTATTTATTTGCACTATAAAATGATCAGTGATGACAAATATATTTACAAAATTATTTTTTGGTTATAAGTAATCTGTCCTCAACACATGGAAAGAAGTCTGGTATAGGATATGCATCGTATGAGCGTTGGCGCTGGAAGTTTAGAAACCGGCGCAGAAAGATAGCAGCGAATACAAATAGCATCTAAGGAAATCATTGAACTTTTCTGCCGTTATTCGGTTGATGCAATATAGGTAGTAAGTAGAGTCCTACATTCATACCAGACAACTGCATAGATGCAACGGTATTGCTGTCATAGGAATGGATAAATAGTGAACGGGCATCAAGAATATTAGTTCTAAGTAAAAGGAAGACAATTTTGGCCATGTCTAAGCAGCACCATCAGGTAAAACCAAGACAATCATACCGACTTTTAGCATTACAATGGTTTCCTGCACTCCTTTCTGTAAAGAGAAATTTAGTAAAGACTTCTTTCAGTTTTAATGTAACGTCAACAGGATTTGTACGAATTCTTTTTTCCATTCTCGTTTGACATTATCATACATTGTCCATAACTGAGGTATTGCAGTGCAATAGCGTTTAATTCGGGGACAGCCGGTTCGAATTATGGTGGCTGCCAAACTTTTCTTCGGCGGTAAGAGGAGAGGTTGTCACAACATCTGCCGCCACCGCAATGTCCCATGTAGTTAGGGCATGCTACATAGTTGATGACGCCTCCATCGGATGGGGACGTTAAACTTTGTAGACCGATCAAATTAGTCGATGAGAGGTCAGTAATATAACAGCAGAACTAGTCTTTTTCCTTTTTTTCCGAGTCATCAGTCTTCTGTTAGTTCGTTGCGGCCCGCCACGAATTCCTCTATTGTCCTAAACTTTTCATCTCAGAGTAGCAATTGCACCCTACGTCCTCCATTATTCGTCGGATATATTCAGATCTCTCTTTTCCTATAATTTTTAATCTCTACAGCCCTTTCTAGTACCTCGGAAGTTATACCTTCATGTCTTAAAAACCCATTTCCTATCATCCTGTCCATTCTTTTTATCAGTGTTTTCCGTATGTTCCTTTCTTTACCGATTCTGCGGAGAACTTCCTCATTCCTTATCTTGACAGCCGTTTTTAACGTCTTTCTATAAAACCACATTTCAAACGCTTCGATTATTATCTTTTTCTGGTTTACCAACAGTCTATTTTCACAACCGTACCCCGAACGCACATTCTCAGAACAACTTCCTCAGTTTTAACACCAATGTTTCATGTAGACTTCTCTTGACCATGAATGCCCTCTTCTGCATTTTATATCCTTGCTTCGTCCGTCATTTGTTGTTTTTGCTTGCAGGGTAGCAGAATTCCTCAACTACGTCTGTTTTACGGTCCCAATTTTGTATGTTAAGTTTATCGCTAATTCAGTTCTGCCACTCATTAGTTTCGATTTTCTTTGGTTTATTCTCAGTCCATATTCTGTGTCCTTAGATATTTCATTCCATTCAGGATGTTCTGTAATTCTTATTCACTTTCACCGACGATAGCAATATCATCAGCGAATCTTATCAATGACATACTTTCATCCTATTCAAATCTTTCTTTTACTGCCGTCATTGCTTCTGATATGTAGAGATTGAACAATAGGTGCGAAATACAACATTCGTCTCGCAATGTTTTTTTTAACTCCAATACTCCGTTTGTGATCTTCCATTCTTTATTGTTCCGTCTTGATTCTTGTACATATTGTGTATTACCCGTCTTTCCCTATAGCTTTCCCCATTTTCTCAGTTTCTTGCACCATTTTACGTTGTCGTACGCTTTTACCAGGCCGACAGCTCCTATTAATGTGTCTTGATTTTTTCTTAAGCGTTGCTTCCATTACGAATAGCAACATGAGAACTGCCTCCCTAGCGCCGCGCTTACATTTCCAAGAGAAACTGATCTTCATCCAACAGATCCTCAGTTTCCTTTTTCATTTTCTTCCGTTATATACTTTGGTCCGTAGCACACCGATTTTGTTGTCAAAAATGCTTACCACTTCGTGTGTGCATAAACAAATAACTAAAATGTACCAAACATTAAATCAGTAATGCAATAATACACAAACGAAAAGCAGTTGTCAGTTTCAGTAGCTACTCAAACGTTTGAGCACCTAAGTCATACGGACTGCACAGAGGCGAATCGTGAATTCTCTCTGCACTTCTACTGTCATTGCAGCAATTTGACCAGTACCTTTAGTGGCTAATAGCAGGTCAGGTACTTACGTGTTCCTCGCTTACTGAATTCCATTACAGTATTCTGTGAAATGGAAGGAAGGAATGTTGGGGTTTAAGATCCGATGGATGAAGATGCCGTTACATACTATGCATGTGCTCCGATTGGAGCAGAATGGAGAAGGGACCATCTCGGGTTTTCCCTAAGCGATTTAGGGAAACCTGCTACACCATAATTGCGAGGGAGGACGTATTTTGGAGTACGGTCGTCCCAAACAGCTCTGTGTATTTGCAACACCTCCCTCTGAATGGTATTGGAGGAGTTGGCAACAAAAAATGAGTAATTTGTAATATCTACCGCTGTCTGCGAGTGGTCGTACTTCGGTGGAGCGTCAATTGCCGTCTGCCAGACAAAGTTCTTCAGATGCAGTTATTTGCAGAAGCAGATGGAGTCATATCGAGACCGAGTTGCCCATAGAACCTAAAAACTGAGACTAATTTGTCACTCGTCAAACAGTACATCAAGGTATTCTTGCCCCGTTTACGTTAATATCCTTCGTCTACAAATGGTCTAGAACAAATCTTTCAGAAAGTGTCCGACGACGTGTTGGAGAAAGTTTAGTAGGCACTTTTTATGGTGTCAGGAGGGATATCTTCATGAGTTGGTTGGTTGGTTGTTTGAGGTTAAAGGGACCAAACAGCAAGGTCATCAGTCCCTTGTTTCAAATAGACTCCATTCTGCTAACGGGACATCTCAGTATAGTCAGAAAAATAAAACGGATAAAGGAGAAACGTAAAAGGGCAGTCACGTTGTCATTAGTAAAAACAAATGAGGGAAGTTGGCAAGAGAACAAACCCAACACTATGCTGAAACAGCATAGGCAAGACCACCTGTGACTTAAAAGGTACAACTGCTATAATGCAGAAAGTACGTATGGGAATAGAAAAACTAACCAAGCCTTAAAAAGAAGGGGTAAAAACAGAGTAAAAAGGGAAAGAAAAGAGGATTCCGGTCAGGGA
This sequence comes from Schistocerca piceifrons, assembly GCF_021461385.2. NCBI lineage: Eukaryota > Metazoa > Arthropoda > Insecta > Orthoptera > Acrididae > Schistocerca > Schistocerca piceifrons. Next base: position 125,277,479 of record NC_060139.1, on the reverse strand, counting down.
GGTGAATCGGGAATCTCTGAACACTGCCTACAGTGGGAGACACCCAAACACTCACCGCCCTGCCCCAACACCAGAGGGAGATTAAAAACTTTAAAACTGAGAATAAAAACCAATCTCCCGGAGGAAACCTAGAACCAGAGAGACCATCCGGGAATCGTCAGCCAACATCAAAGGTAAAGTGTGGGGGAGTCTGTACTTAGCACGCAGAGCCAAAAGAAGGGGGCATTCAACCAAAATGTGGGCCACTGACTGGAAGGCTCCACAACCACATAGCGGGGGTGGCTCATCACGCAAAAGGAAACCATGGGTCAGCCTGGTATGGCCAATGCGGAGACGACACAGTGTGGTCGAGTCCTTGCGGGAGAGGCTAAAAGAAGAACGCCATGGGCCTGTATTCACCTTAATGGCACGAAGTTTATTAGACAGTGGAGTAGCCTCCCAAGAATTGGCCCATGACTGTGCAAAGTGGGATTTGATGTGAAGCCGTAAATCCGCTGCAGGAGGGGTTACAGAAAACGGGGGGTAAGTAACTGCTCCCCCAGCCAAACGATCAGCGAGCTCATTACCCGGGATACCCACATGGCCCGGGACCCATAGGAAGTCAATGGAACAAGCAGTACGGTGAAGATCAGCGAGATGGTCATGGATGGCAGAGGCCAAGGGATGGCGCGAAAAACACCGGTCAATAGCAAGAAGGCCACTCATCGAGTCCGTACATAACAAAACGCGGTTGTGTTGGGATTGTTTAATAAAGGTAAGGGCCCGGGAAATTGCCATCAATTCCGCAGTAAACACCCCACATGAGGGTGGCAGTAGATGATTTTCCGTTCCAACAAAGGACGTGAAGGCATACCCAACATGATCTGCAGATTTAGAGCCATCAGTGTAAAAAACAACAACATCCCGAAACTCCCATAAAATTTGGCGGAAAAAGGAACGGAACACCACCGGGGGGATGGAATCTTTCGGACCGCGGCGGAGATCCATCCGAATTCGAGGCCGAGGAACTAACCAAGGAGGGGTGGAGGGGAGGGAGCGAGGAAGACAGGACAAAGAAGGAAGCCGAAAATCACGGGTAAGAGACGCAAGGCGCAGCCCAACCGGTAAACCCGCCCGAGGGCGGGAGTCAGGCGGGCGACGTCCATGGTCTGGGAATAGGATAGAATAGGAAGGATGAGCGGGAGAAGAACGGATAGTAAGGGCATAAGACACCAGAAGCTGGGACCGCCGAACAGAAAGAGGGGGGATCCCAGCTTCAACCAGGAGACTATCAACAGGGCTAGTAGGGAAGGCACCGGTGGCCAAACGGATAACACGATGGTGGACTGGATCCAGCACGTGCAGCGTGGAAGGAGCAGCTGAACCATAAACTTGACAACCATAGTCCAAACGTGACAGAACTAGAGCACGATAAAGACGGAGGAGGAGGGAACGGTCCGCACCCCAGGAGGAGTGGGCAAGAAAGCGAAGGACATTGAGTTTACGGAAACATCCTACCTTCAGGAGTCTGATATGGGGCAGCCAAGTGAGCTTGTTGTCGAAAAGAAGACCTAGGAAACGAAACTGTGGAACCACAGGCAATCTTTGTGCAGCGAGATAGAGCTCTGGATCAGGGTGGACCGTAGTACGGCGACAGAAGTGGACCACCCGCGATTTTAAAGGAGAGAATTGAAACCCGTGGGAGAGGGTCCATGCAGAGGCACGCCGTATAGCCACCTGGAGCTGCCGTTCTGCAGATGGCATCGAGGAGGAACTAACCCAAATGCAGAAATCATCCACATACAGGGCAGGGGCGACCAAGGGACCGACAGAGGCCACAAGTCCATCGATAGCAATGAGGAAAAGAAGGACACTCAAGACCGAACCCTGTGGGATGCCCGTCTCCTGGGTCCGTGGAGAACTAAAAGCAGTACCAACTCGAACTCTGAATGACCGATGGATCAGGAACTGGCGGATAAAAATCGGGAGTGGGCCCCGAAGACCCCACTGATGAAGGGTTAGTAAGATGTGATGGCGCCAGGCCGTGTCATAGGCCTTGCGAAGGTCAAAAAACACTGCAACCAAATGGCGGCGCTGGGAAAAAGCCTGCCGAACTGCGGATTCCAAGCGAAGCAAATGATCGATTGGAGATCGTCCCTCTCGAAAGCCACACTGGTAAGGGGACAATAGATCCCGAGATTCGAGGACCCAAGTGAGCCGACGGGCTACCAGCCGTTCAAGTAACTTACAACCAACATTGGTCAAACTAATTGGCCGATAGCTGTCAACAGATAGGGGGTTCTGACCAGGCTTAAGGACAGGAACCACAATGCTATCCCTCCACTGAGAAGGGAAGTCACCCTGGAGCCAGATACGGTTAAACACCCGAAGAAGATGGTGCCGTTGTGGAGCACTGAGATGTTGAAGCAGCTGGTTATGAATGGAATCTGGGCCAGGAGCCGTATCATGAGAAGCAGATAGAGCAGAAAGAAATTCCCATTCAGTGAAAGGTTCGTTGTAAGATTCTGACTCACAAGTGGTGAAACATAAGGTGACAGCTTCAGCCTGCTGTTTTTGATGAAGGAAAGCAGCTGGATAGGAGGCCGACGCTGATGCCACTGCAAAATGGGTCGCAAGATGTTCTGCGAGAACTAATGGGTCCGTACAAATGCCATCTGGGAGGTGAAGGCCTGGGAGGGTGGACTGCCGATGGCAACCTTGGAGAGAGCGAAGTGTAGCCCATACCCGTGACAGAGGGACAGTGGAACCAAGGGAAGAAACGAATCGTTCCCAACATATCTGCTTGCTCTGTTTGATTAAATAACGGGCTTTAGCGCGAAGGCGCTTAAAGGTAGAAAGGCTGGCTACAGATGGGTGCCTCTTAAAGTGTTGCAAAGCTCGACGGCGATCACGGATGGCAATGGCAATGGCCGTACTCCACCACGGGACTTGCCGACGACGAAATTGTCCAGATGAGCGCGGGACAGCAAGGTTAGCAGCGCGAACAATCGCGTCAGACACGTCACGTAGGACGTCATCAATACAACCCGACAAAGAGGGAGAAAACTCGACCTGTGCAGTATATAGAGGCCAATCGGCGCGGTGGAAAGACCAACGAGGTAACCTCTCCATCGGGGAGCGGGAAGGGAGCGTGATAATCAACGGGAAATGGTCACTATCACAAAGGTCGTCGTGTGGCGACCAGTGTAATGAAGGGAGGAGAGAGGGAGAAGAAAGAGAAAGATCAATGGCAGAAAAGGTACCATGACCAGCACTGAAATGAGTAGGGGAGCCATCATTAAGAAGGCACAGGTCGTGGTCTGCAATAAATTGGTCGATAAGAAGACCTCGTCTAGATGGAAAGGCACTGCTCCACAAAGGATGATGAGCATTAAAATCCCCAAGGAGGAGGAAGGGAGGAGGAAGTTGCTGAAGAAGGGTGGTTAAGGCAGCAGGTGTAAGAGTCCTGTCAAGAGGGAGATAAAGATTGCATACTGTGACTGCAGAGTCTAAGTGGACCCTAACAGCAACTGCTTCCAATGTAGTTTGGAGAGGAATCCACGTGCTAGCAATGTCTGTACGGACCAACGTACAAACGCCACCAGAAGCCCGCAAGGGTCCGACCCGATTTCGACAGAAAACACGGAACCCACGGAGGGTCGGTGAGTGAGCATCAGTAAAATGAGATTCCTGGAGAACCACACAAGCTGCTGAGTAGGACGAAAGAAGGGATTTCAATTCCGGAAGGTGACGATAGTAGCCATTACAATTCCATTGGAGAACCACAGAACGATGGTTTAAATGAGGGCTGAACACGCTAAATCCAGTCATACCGCCGGGTCCCCACCCGTCACCGACAAGGAGGGGGCGACATCCATAAACGACAGGTCAGAATCCGGTTGTGAAGCCGGGGAAGGGACCTCCGGTGACACCAGAGGCTCTTTGTCCCGGGACTTATGTTTCTTCTTCTTTTCAGGCTGAGATCGAGGAGGGCTGCGTGGCATAATGGAGCCAGCTGCAGCAAGATCAGGAACAGAAAGAGACCGGGCGACCTGGGGGCCGATAGACCGCGGCTCTCGCGGTCGCCGCGCTGCAGCAGACCTTTGACCTGGAAGGTGCCGGGAAGGGGCATCCCGGGAGAGGCGCCCTTGACTGGCAGACGCCGAAGGAGTGGGACACTTCTCCGGCTGGGGAGGGTGAGCGGCACCCAGAGGAGAAGGTGTGGGAGCCGCAGGGGAGGGGGGAAGGAGAGGGGTCCGGGACGGGGGTAAGGAAGGGGGAGGAAGGGATGAAGATGTAACCAAGGCGTAACTCGATGTCATGGACACAGGGTGCAATCGTGCATATTTCTTACGGGCCTCTGTGTAGCTTAAACGATCAAGAGACTTATACTCCTGTATCTTTTTTTCTTTCTTAGAGACTGGGCAATCTGCTGAACGTGGAGAATGACTACCATGACAATTTACACATACAGGAGGGGGAACACAGGGACTCCCCTCATGGAGTGGACGTCCACAGTCACCACAGAGAGGGTCCTGGGTACAGCGAGAAGACATGTGGCCAAAACGCAAGCACTTAAAACACCGCATAGGAGGTGGGATGTACGGCTTCACATCACAGCGATAGACCATAATCTTAACTTTCTCAGGAAGGGTATCCCCTTCAAAGGCCAGGATAAAGGCACCAGTATCAATACGATTATCTTTAGGACCCTTCTGAACACGCCGAACAAAGTGAACACCCCGCCGTCCGAGATTGTCCCGAAGTTCCTCATCAGTTTGAAGGATGAGGTCTCTGTGAAAAATCACACCTTGTACCATATTTAGAGACTGGTGAGGGGTAATGGACACGGGAATTGTGCCAAGATGGGTACAGGCACGAAGGGCCGCAGATTGGGCAGCCGAAGCAGTTTCTATCAGTAATGAACCCGACCGCATCTTGCTCAGGGAGTCCACTTCGCCGAACTTGTCTTCAATGTGTTCCACAAAGAATAAAGGTTTGACACTGGTGAAAGTATCTCCATCAGTCCTGGTGCAAACTAGATAACGGGGGAAAGGTTTTGCCCCTAGACGACGGGCCTGACCCTCCTCCCAGGGGGTAGCCACGGAAGGGAAGGCCGAAGGGGCAAGAGAAGCAGCACTTGAGGAATCAGTACCACGCAGAGAGACGGCCGCAGAAGAGCGGCCAGAGGTTTGGACCCTTATGCGTTTCATCTGCATAGCGTCCGCCCTGATACCACCCACTCCGATCAGGGGCTCTCCTCACGGGCGCCACCCAGCCACAGCAAGGGCCGTCTGGCACGGCGGCCATTGCCGGGAGTTCCGATGCTCCAGGATGACGAGCAACCACTCCAAGGCATGCATGAGGAGGTCACAGCTCAGGTATCAGAAGTGTGATCCCTGTGTGTTCAGGGGGCTCAACCAAAAGGGTACATAGCGACCCCACCACACGGGCTGGCTACCGTGCTGGCTATGCACCCTAGCATCAGACAACGACGTAGAAGAAAAGGTGGAATATACTAGGAGGGCACACGTCGGAGACACTAGGTAAGGTGCTCTTCCCCAAATGGCTCACACTACGGAAGAGAAATTTTGGAATGGAGGTCAAACCCCAGAGGGGGACCAAGGAATGCCAAAAGGAGGAGATGATTACGCAACAAAGCCAGAGTGTAAAACCAACAGAACCAGGAGGATAGCGGGGGCCAACATAAGCAAGGACACTAATAGAGGGAGAGGAGAGGGCGAGGGGAAAGGGGTATGGAGGGGAAAGGAGGGGAAGGGAAGGGAAATGCAGCCCGGGAGAGAAAGAAGGCTGCAATGGCTCGGGGCCCCGTGCTCGCCACGCACGTATCCACGAAAGAGTTGTGGACCCCCTGGGGGGTATCTTCATGAGGATGAGAGATCTAGGTAATTGATATTTTCGTAGACATTTGGAATTTTCCGCCCTTGAATGAGAATATACAGTTTCCATACGTCGAATCCATATAAAGAACAGTTCAATTTAAGCTGAAAATAGGAGATCAGTATGATCTTGGTCGACCTTTACTGGCTAATTTTGCGCTATTTCCGCCACTATTTTGTGACAATTCTATTTAATACTGCTCTTTTCACAAATCCGACGTCGATGGCTGTCACTATCAATCACTGCTCCACTCTAATTTTAACACTTTTTTTACGAAAAGATTTTCAAGCAGTTTATGTATGAGTCGAATCATGAGGTCAAACTACGTCGATTCTAATAGAGTTTTACTTAAATGACGATGTTTTAGCAACTATTAATTTAATTAAAACACTTGCAAAGAAAATCGGCAACACACTTAAAACTCTGCGTTGACAAAAACCCTTTTCAGATTCGTAATCCTCAGATAAAACTAAAACCTTTGATTCATTACGATAACACTGATTTTTATCTTAAAATTTTGCTAAGACTTTTCGTATAGTTTTTGCGTTTCCATTGCCCCTTTCAACATGCTTCATTCAGTGGTCTATACTATAAACACGCATTTTGTGAGGGACTCGGAATGTCTTGTATGCACTGTATCAGCACAAGAGGTGTGTGTGCGTGCGTGCGTGTTTCCCACATCTCCTAAACCACCGGACCGATTTCAACCATAATTGGTACACATATCCCTTACTGTCAGACAGTCGCTAGGGTTGGTCGGTTTAACAGAGGGTTCAAATGGCTCTGAGCACTATGGGACTCAACTTCTGAGGTGATCAGTCCCCTAGAACTTAGAACTACTTAAACCTAACTCACCTAACTAACCATGCCCGAGGCAGGATTCGAACCTGCGACCGTAGCGGTCTCGCGGTTCCAGACTGAAGCGCCTAGAACCGCACGGCCACTCCGGCCGGCTTAACAGAGGGGAAAAGGGGCCAAATTACGAGGTCGTCAGTCCCTTGTTCCGAAGAAAACAGTGCCACAAGTATGAGAATAAAACACACGAGACTGACAACTCAAAACGGAATGCAAGTATTTTATAAAAGATGTTGATGTTAACTCAATTTTGCTGCACGATGAACCGCTGGTAACAGCGGTTTATACTGCCCTTTCTGTCCAGCGCGCGAAACGGCGAATAAACAGACATAGCCGTGACAAGAGGACGTAGTGCCAGTTTGCGCGAAGTCTACGGTCCACACAAGTCAATTTAAGCACAAACCATAATAAAAATCTCAAATCAATTTTTTAAATAATTTGTTCATATGGATAGCGGAATTGTTATAGAGATGTAATTCTTCCGCAAGTGACCAGCAGCAGAGGAAATAAAATCAAGACAGTGTATGATGTTACATTACAAACGCCTTCCTTCAATGGGGACTATAATTTCTTGATATTAAATAATTTATAACAATTCCTGTAGCACAGTTCTTATAATGATTTTTGATATTGTGTATTTTGCTAACAATGAAACAGCTCCTTTTTAATTCCCTGCAATCATCACAAAAATGCATAGTATCTGTTGGATGACGAAAACAAACTTTTTCCTGCACCAGACACACCTGATAAAAGAAAAATTAATGCATTCTGGCACTCCACAGTAATTACTAGGGCTTTATTTACAGTTTTAGACAGTGTTGGAATGGAGTAAGAAATGGGTCGTGGCCGTTGTTATGCGTATTTTGTTGCATATCGTACATACTTTATCAAATCTGTCTAGATTCAAGAAATCATACGGGAAAGACAACCCCGAAATTGCGAAGTTTACCTCTAGTAAAAGTGTAGAGATGTCATTAACAGGTGGAAAATTTGTTTACGTGAAGACGAAGCTTCTTGTTATCCGCTGAAAGCTGCGTATAAAGCAAATCGCACTTATCATTTCGAATGAAAAATGGACAGTATGGCTTGTGCAGTCTATGAGTGCTGTGACACAGTCGTATAAAACAGAGGCAGTGGTAAGTATGGGTGGATTACTGTTTCCGCAGCTTTAAATCCGATTTCAATAATACGAAGGCAAATTAGGTCTAAGAAGCGTGAAAATCAGTAATACAGGGTGATTCAAAAAGAATACCACAACTTTAAAAATGTGTATTTAATGAAAGAAACATAATATAACCTTCTGTTATACATCATTACAAAGAGTATTTAAAAAGGTTTTTTTCCACTCAAAAACAAGTTCAGAGATGTTCAATATGGCCCCCTCCAGACACTCGAGCAATATCAACCCGATACTCCAACTCGTTCCACACTCTCTGTAGCATATCAGGAGTAACAGTTTGGATAGCTGCTGTTATTTCTCATTTCAAATCATCAATGGTGGCTGGGAGAGGTGCCCGAAACACCATATCCTTAACATACCCCCATAAAAAAAAATCGCAGGGGGTAAGATCAGGGCTTCTTGGAGGCCAGTGATGAAGTGCTCTGTCACGGGCTGCCTGGCGGCCGATCCATCGCCTCGGGTAGTTGACGTTCAGGTTTCATAACTAACCTTTTTCGTAGGACTCTCCATACAGTTGATCTCCATACAGTTGATTGTGGAATTTGCAGCTCTCTGCTAGCTCTGCGAGTCGATTTTCCTGGGCTGCGAACAAATGCTTGCTGGATGTGTGCTACATTTTCATCACTCGTTCTCGGCCGTCCAGAACTTTTCCCTTTGCACAAACACCCATTCTCTGTAAACTGTTTATACCAACGTTTAATACACCACCTATCAGGAGGTTTAACACCATACTTCGTTCGAAATGCACGCTGAACAACTGTCGTCGATTCACTTCTGCCGTACTCAATAACACAAAAGCTTTCTGTTGAGCGGTCGCCATCTTAGCATCAACTGACGCTGACGCCTAGTCAGCAGCGCCTCAAGCGAACAAATGTACAACTAAATGAAACTTTATAGCGCCCTTAATTCGCCGACAGATAGTGCTTAGCTCTGCCTTTTGTCGTTGCAGAGTTTTAAATTCCTAAAGTTGTGGTATTCTTTTTGAATCATCCTGTATTCAGTTTACTTGAAATTTAGAGCTCCCAATCTCGCAAATCTTCCTCGGTAAATGTGCACCGACTCTCACAAGAAGTTCTTAATCTGTCGAATAATTTTCCTTTCACACTTTTGGGAGTTTCATTTTGACCCATATTTCGTTCTTTGTGTAAATCTTTCAACCACTTACAGAATTCATGTTCAGATTTTGCGAAACGCACACTGTTTAAGAGTTTTCTGCCCCTTCGTTTAACCAAAAAATTTACTGCATTTTTTCATTGAAAGTTATTAAAGTGCATGTTTCCTTTGGGCCTCGAAGGTACTCCGTTGTTGTTCTGGACTATAGCTCAACAATCATCGTTGCAACAATAATTCACGGAATCGTCCCAGGACCTTCATGTTTCTTCTAATGTTTCCATAGTTTCTAACTAAAAGTTCAGTGATGATAAAGGTCACATACACAGGTCTTCAGGAGAAGTAGGCGATATCGATAGCTTACCGGTACCACGTTCTTCATATTTTGCCCTTACAAGGTTGAAAATATTAACTGGATTCCACATTACTGTGAAACTCTGGAAGCTGCAGACATGCTATTAGCAAGTAATAACATTTAGCGGTACTGCAAAAGGCAGGTGCTAATTATTATGGATATTAATTGAGTTGCAAATTCGAGGAATTAGTAACTATCAACTGAGACAAACTCACTTTACTAATTACGATCGCGTTGTGCCGTGTTATCTGTTTACCGATGGGCCGTCAACCAAGGATGTGTGTCCGCCTTGTTAAGCGTGCGCTGTTTGCTAGAACTACGGCAGGGGTGCGCATGTCTCCAGCCGCCTGAGGAGCTACCAATTAGGCAAATTTCAATATTCTTTTGAAAAATAATTGCAGTTTGCCCTGGCAGTTAAAAAATTGACTCTTTCAATATATTCTTCCTGTATAAAAAATGTTGGACAGGTTTCTACATGTCTGCTTTGACAGTTTTAATACATTAAATTCGTGACTGCTAAGACACTCCCGCTGTCGAGTCAACTTACGGAAACCCCTGACATCTGGCAGCGCTTTTGACAGCTTTCGACTGTGAAGGTAGGTTTGTTGGTTGGGTGACTGGTTGATTTGGGGGAGGGGGCCTCCCACCCGGTTAGTGGGGGACGGGAAAGGAAGTCGGCCGTGCCCTTTCGAAGGAACCGTCCCGGGATTTGCCTGAAGCGATTTAGAGAAATCATGGAAAACCTAAGTCAGAATGGCCGGACGCAGGTTTGAACCTTCGTCCTCCCTAATGCGAGTCCAGCGTATAAAATGGTCCAAATGGCTTTGAGCACTATGGGACTTAACATCTGAGGTAATCAGTCCCCTAGAACTTAGACCTACTTAAACCTAACTAACCTAAGGACATCACATACATCCATACCCGAGGCAGGATTCGAACCTGTGACCGTAACGGTCGCGCGTTTCCAGACGGAAGTACTAGAACCGCTCGGCCACACCGGCCGGCTCCAGCATATAACCACTGCGCCAACTCGCTGGTCGACTGAAGAGCAAGTGTCTGTAGGCGATAAAGATAGCCGTCTCTAGAGCTATCTAGAGGCGTTGCCACAGAGACGTTAACGAAATCGCGTTTTAGACACGCGAAGCAGCTGCGCCCGGAAGCTGTCTGGGACCACGTTCCTTAATTTCGAAATTGTACTTATATATTTGTAAGTTATTCATGTTTATATTGCTGTTTCATAATTTCAAAGGTGTTTTCACAAATACTTGGAAATGAAATTTTTTTGATACTTCACCAGAAATAGCTCATTTTTTATTTAATTGAAAATTGGAAAAATGAATACGCGGGCAATACCGGGTATTATGTCTCCATGCTCGTCGTCAGATATGTGTAGTCTAGGAATCCTACGTACTCGGTTCACTAGACGAAGTCTTATTAATGAGTTTTATTACAAAAAAATAAATGACAATACAGGGTGGTTATAATTAAAGTTGAACTTTCAAAACACTGGAGAAATAACACCACTGGTCAGAATGACGCCAAATTGCAACGGAATATTATCGGACAAGGGGGAAAACGTATGGCAGAGGGGAAAAAAAATAGTGTGAAAATTAATAGATGGTGCTGTATGTGTCAGAATACGTAAATGAAAACACCTGTCATGCGCATTGAAGTTGGTATAAACACACCGGGTACACGGCTTTTCCTCCTTCCACGAAGTTCGCCATGACTGTCCCTATGCAGGATCGCGCTCTGCTTGTAAAGGTGTCGTGCCCGGGTTCCTGGGTTCGATTCCCGGCGGGGTCAGGGATTTTCTCTGCCTCGTGACGACTGGGTGTTGTGTGATGTCCTTAGGTTAGTTAGGTTTAAGTAGTTCTAAGTTCTAGGGGACTGATTATCTCAGATGTTAAGTCCCATAGTGCTCAAAGCCATTTGGACCATTTTATACGCTGGACTCGCATTAGGGAGGACGAAGGTTCAAACCTGGGTCCGGCCATTCTGACTTAGGTTTTCCATGATTTCTCTAAATCGCTATTATTTATTAAATTATGAAACAGCAATATAAACATGCATAACTTACAAATATATAAGTACAATTTCGAAATTAAGGAACGTGATCCCAGACAGCTTCCGGGCGCAGCTGCTTCGCGTGTCTAAAACGCGATTTCGTTAACGTCTCCCATACATAGTGCTCAGAACCATTTGAACATTTTTTTTAAGCTGTATTACAAGAATGATGACTGTGCACACGTCGCTTGGTGTGCAAACGTTTAGTGCAGGGAGAATTGCCCGAACATTGGACATACCTATGAGTACGGTGCGTAAAATCCTACGAAACCACCTCCTTTGCTATCCATTCAAAACTAGCCATGTGCACGAGTTGCTTCCAGTTGACCTGCCATCAAGGTAGACCTTTGCTTTAGAATTTCTTGCTCGCATGGAAGTGGACAGTGATTGGCCGTGGAAGCCCACTTCCCTCTGATAGGATATGTCAATGCACGAAATTGTCGGATATTGGTAACGGAAAATCCACAAGCAAATAAACCGTGCCACTTCATTCTGAAAATGTCACTATGTGGTGCGGGTTTACGGCATCACGTATCATTGGGCCACATTTTTTCGAAGAGACAGGTGCTTCTGGTCCTGTTACCTGTACCGTCACTGGTAAGCGCTATGAGTGTCTTTTGCGCAACCACGTCATTCCAGCTCTCCAACAGCGTGGATGTGTGGATGGGATTTTTCATGTGAGAAGGCGCTCCTCCGCACATTGCAAATCCAGTTAAGCAGCTGCTGAAGCGCCATTTCGGAAATGCTAGAATTACCAGCCGTCATTTCCATACAGCCTGGCCGTCCCTGATATTAATACGTCTCACTTCTGGCTGTGGGGGCTGTCTGAAAGTTGTTGCGTTCAGTATTTCGATTGCAAACTTAGCTGCATTGAAGGCACGCATTGCGCAACACATTCTGAACGTGACCCCGGAAACACTTCCAACAGTTGTGGAACATGCCATTTCTCGATTTTAACTTGGTGCAGAGAACGGTGGGCAGCATATTTGACATATTTTGCGCGAGTCACACGGAAATTAATAATCCGATTCGATTTTGAGTGCTGCTTTTTATGCGGTTTTTGGCCTCAGGACAATTAAAAACAGATTTTTCCCATCCAATGTGATATAACACTGTCGCGGCGGATGGGCTTATGTAACTAACAGTATCACACCTGTACACCCATTCACCCTGAGCAGTACAATTTGTTTAACGTCAAACGTACACCTCAGGCATTGTTGTAGGATTCATTTGTCATCATTCATTCATTCATTAAATTATGATGCTTAGAGAGCCATCTATTGGTACATTTTGTAACTATTTATTTTTCTTCTGCCATAGGTTTTCCCCGCTTCTCCGATAATATTCCGTTACAATTTGACGTAACTTTAATTATAATCATCCTGTACATAACTGTTGTAATTAGATGTGTTGCAAGCAAAGGGCGACGTACGAAATAAGCAATCTTCTTCACTATAAACAATCACACGTCTGTGCTACATAGAAAGTGTAAGCCAAGTAACGAGCGTTGACGCTTCTATCCAAGTCGCTAGTCTTGAAGCTGCTACTCAAATCGGTAGTCACCAGTTGGTCACGGCGCATATGCCCTCTTGACCTGGGGGCCACTGCTGTCTCATTGTCCTGGAGAGCGGTTGGTCAGAGTGCAATCTGCTGACGTCTTCTCACGGCCACCTCCTCTCTATCGTTCCCGACTGAGGTGCCGGCGCTTGACATTACGCCGTAACACCGCGTTTGTTAGCTGTCAGCTGTCAGCTTATCTACATAACTGGCTGTCAGCATAGCTTAAAATTATACGAAACGTAATTTCGCCGGCCGCGGTGGCCGTGCGGTTCTAGGCGCTGCAGTCCGGAACCGCGGCACTGCTACGGTCGCAGGTTCGAATCCTGCCTCGGGCATGGATGTATGTGATGCCCTTAGGTTAGTTAGGTGGGACTGATGACCTAAGATGTTAAGTCCCATAGTGCTCAGAGCCATTTGAACCATTTTTTTGAACGTAATTTCATCCTTAGGACACGTCGTAACTCTGACGTAAGGCCCGTTTGACGCCCTAGTACTGATGTCACAAACCACAGCTTCACTCACCAGCCTTTAGCCTAGTTTACACGACGACATCGGGTTGCGCCACTCGTTGCGTGGAATTAGTTGCGCGCAAGTGATTTCATATATGACTAGCGCGACACCAGTGTACAGGGTGGTCCATTGATAGTGATCGGACCAAATATCTCACGAAATAAGCGTCAAACGAAAAAACTACAAAGAACGAAACTTGTATAGCTTGAAGGGAGAAACCAGATGGCGCTATGGTTGGCCTGCTAGATGGCGCTGCCGTGGGTCAAACGGATATCAATTGCGTTTTTTAAAATAGGAACTCCATTTTTATTACATATTCGTGTAGTACGTAAAGAAATATGAATGTTTTAGTTGGACCACTTTTTTCACTTTGTGATAAATGGCGCTGTAATAATCACAAACATATGACTCACAATTTTAGACGAACAGTTGGTAACAGGTGCATTTTTAAATTAAAATACAAAACGTAGGTACGTTTGAATATTTTATTTCGGTTGTTCCAATGTGATACATGTACCTTTGTGAACTTATCATTTCTAAGAACGCACGCTGTTACAGCGTGATTACTTGTAAATACCACATTAAAGGAATAAATGCTCAAAATGATGTCTGTCAACCTCAATGTGTTTGGTAATACGTGTAACGACATTCCTCTCAACAGCGACTAGTTCGCCTTCCGTAATGTTCGCACATGCATTGACAACGCGCTGACGCATGTTGTCAGGCGTTGTCGGTGGATCACGATACCAAATATCCTTCAACTTTCTCCACAGAAAGAAATCCGAGGACGTCAGATCCGGTGAACGTGCAGGCCATGGTATGGTGCTTCGACGACCAATCCACCTATCATGAAATACGCTATTCAATACCGCTTCAACCGCACGCGAGCTATGTGCTGGACATCCATTATGTTCGAAGTACATCGCCATTCTGTTATGCAGTGAAACATCTTTTAGTAACATCGGTAGAACATTACATAGGAAATCAGCATACATTGCAGCATTTAGATTGTCATCGATACAATGGGGGCCAATTATCCTTCCTCCCATAATTCCGCGCAATACATTAACCAGCCAAGGTCGCTGATGTTCCACTTGTCGCAGCCATCGTGGATTTTCAGTTGCCCAATAGTGAATATTATGCCGCTTTACGTTACCGCTCTTGGTGAATGATGCTTCGTCGCTAAATAGAACGCGAGCAATAAATCTGTCAATGTCCCGTAATTTCTCTTGTGCCCAGTGGAAGAACTTTACGCGCCGTTCAAAGTCGTCGCCATGCAATTCCTGGTGCATAGAAATATGGTACGGGTGCAATCTATGTTGATGTAGCATTCTCAGTACCGACGTTTTTGAGATTCCCGATTCTCGCGCAATTTGTCTGCTACTGATGTGCGGATTAACCGCGACAGCAGGTAAAACACCTACTTGGGCACCATCGTTTGTTGCAAGTCGTGGTTGACGTTTCACATGTGGCTGAACACTTCCTGTTTCCTTAAATAACGTAACTATCCGGCGAACGGTCCGGACACTTGGATGATGTCGTCCAGGATACCGAGCAGCATACATACCACACGCCCGTTGGGCATTTTGATCACAATAGCCATACATCAACACGATATCGACCTTTTCCGCAATTGGTAAAAGGTCCATTTTAACACGAGTAATGTATCACGGAGCAAATACCGTCCGCACTGGGGGAATGTTACGTGATAACCACGTACTTACACGTTTTTGACTATTACAGCGCCATCCATCACAAAGCGAAAAAAGTGGTCCAACTACAACATTAATATTTTTTACGTGCTACACGAATATGTAATAAAAATGGGGATTCCGATTTTAAAAAACCCAGTTAATATCCGTTTGACCTATGGCAGCGCCATCTAGCGGGCCAACCATAGCGCCATCTGGTTTCCCCCTTCAAGCTAGACAAGTTTCGTTCTATTTAGTTTTTTTCGTTTGATGCTTATTTCGTGAGATATTTGGCCCGGTCACTATCAATGGACCACCCTGTACATTTCAGTCTGTTCGTTTTGTAGGTTCCTGAGTCGTGTCTGAAATGAAAGTTTTGGCAGCTGCACGTCGCACGAGTTGTGGTGGAGTTAAAGCTTGTGGAGTGGAATCGCTGCGTAAGTAGAACGTAAGAAACGTGTTTCGATTCGTGATTGGATGAAGAAAAGACGTCAGCTCGGTTGCTCAGCATCCTTGCTGAAATAATTTATAACGAAAGATCCAAGAAGTTCTTTTAATTATCTTACAATGTCACCGGAACTGTTCACGTTTATTCTGAATAGAGTTATTTATGCCATAAGGAATAAAGGTACTGTAATGCACGAAGCACTATAGCCAAAACTGAAATTACGTATCATATTGCGTGCATTACAATCGGTAACACTTGGCATGCTATAAGATAAGGTTTTAGTTGGTGATGACGCTGTTTCATTTACACCAATAATTATTAACATTAATAGCAATAATTATTAACATCAGTAACAATAATTATTCAAAACAGGGCGCATTAAGAAGAGAATAGTTTGCAGACTACTCTCTTGAAGATAGATCTACACAGTGGCAATATTTCAAAATTCGAACATATGTGAATGGGAAGCACTGCAGCAACGTTTTTAACAGGTGAATATTGAATAAAGAACGCAGCTTCTTGAATTTGTATGCCTTCCCTCCTGTCAACAATATTCCTTATCAAAGAGTTGGCCAACTCAAACGATGGGATTTTAGTCTTTTAGACCCGAGCATTGCCACAGCTGGAATTACACTTGCTTGTATTTTTCGTAATGTGCTCGTAACTCAAATTTTGCCCTGCAGCTCAGACACTGTCAAACCATCTATGTTATTATCGCACATGACAGTCTCAGTGGCAGCAGTATGTTGCTTATTTTTGTAATCAGCATCACTGAAATCCCGCAAACACCTATGCAAAGCATAGATATCCAAAAAGCGAACATTATTCTCCGTTCCTCACTTCATATTTCAATGTGTCTACACTCTACGAACATACATAACCTCAAAAGTCGTGCAACTAGTGTCGCCGAAGTTGGAACACGCCGAAAGAGTTTAGTTTCACCACCGAGTTGCACAAACGCGCGGCGCGCATGCGTAGTGGCCGGTAGCGCAGTTGCCTGCAATCCAGTGTCGTCGTGTAAACTAGACTTTACCTACAGGTGGGTCGCCGCATGGACAGTTCGTTTAAGTGCAGAATTAGGTTATGCCTGTGACTGTGATACTGCGATTTTATTAGATAATACGCTGGCAACAGTTACTGCACCAGGTACATGTAATATTATCTTGTACTGAACAACAATAAACAAAAATTAATTAAAGCTTATGTTTCTTATTTACAATGCCATTTCAAATGAAGATTTGTTGATCTCAGGCTATACCTTGGAATGTCACTTGCCTTTTTGCTAAGGCCGGTATTACACTATCAAATTTCTTTGTCCAATATATTTGTCAAAGAAATTTGATGGTGTAATAGGGAACTTTGTCAAATGTCGTCAAATATTTGATCAAATCTAGGGCCTCGCTGTAGATTTGTCAAAGAAGTCGCTTCTGTTCACTGCAATGTGACATGTTACCACGTGGAGCGCTAGCATCGCTGCAGCGTTCTGACACCTGTAGTGGCCGGCCGGAGTGGCTGTGCGGTTCTAGGCGCTACAGTCTGGAACCGAGCGACCGCTACGGTCGCAGGTTCGAATCCTGCCTCGGGCATGGATGTGTGTGTTGTCCTTAAGTTAGTTAGGTTTAAGTAGTTCTAAGTTCTAGGCGACTGATGACCTCAGAAGTTAAGTCGCATAGTGCTCAGAGCCATTTGAACCTGTAGTGTTTTTATAAACATTGCTGGTAAATACAATTTGTGTGTACCGACAGCTACAAAATTAATAGAGATGCATGTCGCTGATGAGGCGCTTTACAACGTGAGGCACCCTGAATACAAAAATAGGTAAAGAAGATTGGCGACGTGACCTAACATAACCTAACCCTCTCCTGTAGCAAGCAAACGGAGTGTTACAGTGAGCCTGTCTTCTGCAGATATAGCAGTTCGTAAGTGAGTATTGTGCTCTGTGATATGAGGATACACATCATTGAGCACATACAGAAATGTATACCCATCCATTCTTAAGTAATTGATGTACGACTTTACGTCCTCCACTGTAAGCTCACGTAACAAGTTTTGTTGAATGCTTTTATCGTGTCGTCGTAAAACCCACGGCTTCACCCAGGTACGTTTCCTTTTTTTCCCCTCACTTCTCTTCCGCATGTGCACACGGTGTAATTGTGGTACATGCATCTGCTGCGGTTAATAACAAGTAGTTTATGTCAGCCATCTTGAACTTTGACGAAAAATATGATGACAGTGTTATACCCCTTTTTAGCGCCACGTCAAAGGTATTTGTCAAATATATTTGACGAATATTTGATCACATCTTTGATCATATCTTTGATCATATCTTTGATCATATCTTTGATCATATCTTTGATCATATCTTTGATCATATCTTTGATCATATCTTTGATCATATCTTTGATCATATCTTTGACAAAGAAATTTGATAGTGTAATGCCGGCCTAAGAGAAGTTAGATGCTAGAGCTGTCACGTTGTTACTCGCTCCTGAACTTGTTGACTGCTTTGCTGGAAGGAAGGGTTCGCTTAGCCAGAAGCCGTAGTGCGGCTCGCAGCGCAACGGTCGCGACGTTTTAGGAACGGAAGGCAGGCGTCTGCGCGCCTTTTCTTTACTGGAGCACCTGGGCTGGGCGCGCACTCAGCGCAAGTCGTTAGGCGCGCTAACGATGTTTTCTCATACAGAGGACAGCTACAGCGGACCGCTACTGGCGGCGCTGCAGAGGTGCGGCCGCCGCCACTGCCTCTACGTCACGTCGCGCTCTGCCGCCCGCCTATGCAGGTGAAGGCCGGCCGACTGACTCGCTCTCACTGACGCGGGTTCTCGCGTTCGCTTTGCTCCAGATATCCGGCTTCTACGTGGTTGTGGCAGTAAAGCCGCGGTCACAGTGGCTCCGATATCGGTGTATTCCGCCGACGTCCGACATCGGCCGAAGACGGCCGGCCTTTTCAGATCAGTACACCACTACGTCACGGCCGATCTTATCTCCCGAACGTACAAACTTCGGACGACAACCAGTGAAATTCTGATTAGTTTGTTTTCTTCGACCAATTCGACCATCGTCCTCGCACACGAAACACTGTTTAGTCCTACAAAATGGTTCAAATGGCTCTGAGCACTATGGGACTCAACTGCTGAGGTCATTAGTCCCCTAGAACTTAGAACTAGTTAAACCTAACTAACCTAAGGACATCACAAACATCCATGCCCGAGGCAGGATTCGAACCTGCGACCGTAGCGGTCTTGCGGTTCCAGACTGCAGCGCCTTTAACCGCACGGCCACTTCGGCCGGCTTAGTCCTACAAAGAATGAGCTTGTCGCATCCTGGGGATAAAAATATCGTAATCGGGATAAGATTTGGAATTTATAGACAGAAATCGTAGGTTTATTCGAAACCTCAAAAAGTCAAAATCTTTACTGGTAATTTAGACATAGATTAAAACCTCGAAAAATAATTTGTTCAAATGAAAAAGGTGGCGTATCTTATATGCTTATAGCTACTGTACTGGATCTTTGTGCTAGGTTCTTATCAGTTCTCTACAAGTTATTATTACTGCTTACTAGTGTTTTCTATCAATATGATTTGATTTGCAAGTGTGGTGTACGGTATGTATTTCTACTTTTAAATACCTTAGGTTTTCAGAGTATCTTATGTTACACCTTATGCTTGTCTTTCAGTCGTGTGCTACATGAATGTCATTGAAGATTAATCGACGTACGTCTGCACAACTTGAAACTACAAGGGTGAAACAGTGTTCATAACTTGCTTCTCAAGGTCACCACGAACTGTACGTAACAACGTTTCTCCCGTCATTTCATATATTCGTGAAAATTGTCTGGCTATTCCGATAACTGAGGACAGAGTGTCTAATTCTCGCCACGTTCTTCACGAGACAGGGAAGCTCATTCACATGAATTCGGCGTCTCTTTAATAGCAGAAACCGCTACGCAGCACTCGTATCCAGGCAGAGAGGCGTCGTCGTATCCACCCACCCAAGGATGCTACAATCTAACCTACTTCATACAGAGTATAGATTCTAACCTCGTCTAATGTAATCTCCTTGACCCTGCCAAAAACTGACTAAGGCGATCGGACGCCCTATGACCATGCTGTCGGCCGATGCTATCGGGCGACGTCTGGCGATGTCTGACGACCGTTGTCGGTGCCACTGAACGCAGCGTTTGCCGCAAGACCGAATCCCACTAGAGCGCGGCACGCATTAGCGCCAACGGCAAGGGATTTCCAAAGCGTCAAACAGTCACGCGAAATAGGCGTTCGCATCAGAAACAGCAGCCACTGACAGATCCCAACAGAGGTGAGTGGGGAAGCAATGATACGCGCTTGACAAGTGGCACATCTGACAGAGGTAAACGCACCAGTATTGCCCGGAAAGGAGGGAGAGTTTGAAACGCACCCATGGCGTCCGAAGATTGTGTAACGCCGGAAATGCATATCCTCCTATTTCCATCTATTGCACTGCAAATTTTTTTCCTTGTTTTGTTATCTCAAGATATGACGTTTCTGTGTCTCTGTATATTGCAATTGTTTTACTATTTGTATATATATGCATTTATGTCTATGTATAATTGGTTTGTTTTGTAAATATTATTTGTATTTTTACGCTGGGTCTTGCCTAGGGAAAACTAGGCTATCGAACGAATACATCGATAGGTCGTGTGGCGAACCAAAGTGTTTAGGATCTTTGGTAGTGTGAACTCGGCCGCGTGGAGCGCGGGCAGAGGGGAGTCTGGCTGGGGTAGTGCGGTTGAGCGGGTGTGTTGTGTGACGCTCCCGCGAGTTGCCGCGCTTTCGGGGTTTGGCAGCACGTAATTGCGCTCGACTTGCTATGATAGTTTCTGACACGGTCTCGCGGACGGGAAGCATAAGCTGGCGCACATCAAGAGCCCGTTTCGCCTGGTGACAGTGTCGAGAAGAAGGCGCGCCAACATCCAGCTTCTGCAACAGCGACGGCCGACAATGAGTGACTGTCGCCACCTCCTCGATCGACGACTTCAAACCTTCAATCAACCAACAAGGAAGACTGGAAGCACGTAAAGTTTTAGAACTGTGTGGCAGACCTCAGCTTTTCAAACTGTTTAAATTGCCTCAAAAATTACAGCAACGTAGCATGAACCTTTGTTGCTCATTGTCCCAATTGCATTACCAAGCAGGGTCCCTTCCTTTTCCGAAATGAACCCGAGTGTCGTAGAAATTCAGACGCCAGCATTAAAGTAATATCATTCCATTTCACTGCTTTAATTTCAAAGTTCAGTTAAGGTATTCATAGCTGACTACAATATTTAGATTACACAAGCACAAATTTAAGAGTGCGAGTTTTGTTAGCATATTTTAGCTTACCTGTGACTGCAGCTCAGCTTGGTACGTACTAAATTTTACTATTGTTAATTGTTCAGAATCATTAAATTCAAGTTCTTATTTCTAAATTGCGTAGATTCAAGTAGCTTTTGAAATGATTGTTGAGGTAGCCCAAGACTAACCTTATTTTATTGAATTTCGTAGTGCTTCAGAAACAAAGCTCACTATTAATTTCAGTCACTAAATTAACTTTCAATTTTCCGGTTTTATTAATTCTTTTGCTAAATTAAGTCAGTGTGTAGCGAAATTTATTACTTCTGACAAACTTTCAGTTTCCACACTACACGTGTCAACCTTCAGTTGCCACGCTTCTAGTGCTAATTATATGTGCAATAACCTTTCTTTTTCAGTTACTATAGTAATTGTCCATAGGACTGGCGACCGTAATTTTCCCCAAATCTCAAATATCTAATTACCGCTAGTTAACTGTTAACGTAACGGCCGCACATTTACTTTCTTTATTAACTTTACCCCTTTTCAAAATTAATTATCACCAGTTTCATTTGCATTTTTCCTTTCATTCAGATGTAACACTTTCCTCCCTCTTTACCGACAGATTAACTTCGGTGACGATTGCTTTTCCCAAATTTCCATTAGGTACACGCGGTTTAATTTTTCACTGTCATTAAGGTCGATAAGTGAGGGGAATGTTACAATTGTACCTCTAATAATCTTTCACATGTGTCATTATGTTTGGCCGATAAGAAATTCTGTTAATTCTTCTTTATGTATGAGGGTATTTGTCACGTCTCAAGCATCCAAAATATATGAGAGGTGTTCAAAAGCAAAGGTTCGAAACAACACTGTGGATATAATTTTTGTTCAAAGTAGTCACCACGTCTGAACACAACTGTCCTACTGTTTCACGAGCCAATGGATTCCCTGCTCCCAAAATTTCTTATGGCCGTGACATGTGCCAGTCCTCCAGTGTCCAACTCGTCGTCCGAGTTGAAGCGCTTCCCTCTGAGGTTTTTTTTTTTTTTTAATAAGCCCAAACTCTTGGAAGTCGCAGGGTGACATGTCCGGACTTTGCGACAGATGCTCAAGCTACTGCCACTTGAACTTGTCCATCGTACTTTGTGTGACGTTGGAGAGGTGCAGAATCACCATATCCGTGAGCAGCCCAGTCCGTTTGCTCTTGATGGACTTGCGAAGGCTACAGAGAGTCTAAGTACACGTCACTGTTAATGATTTTTCTGTGTGCGAGGAATTCGATGAGTATCGGACCTTTGACGTCGAAAAAGACGGCGAATGTCACATTGCCTACTGAGTGCACAGCTCTGAATTTTTTAAAAACACACCACATTCTCGTTTCTAGATGTCTCACTACGTTATTCCAAAGCGTCATATTAAAAATTTAAACCAGCTTGGTCGCTATGACATTCTATACCTTTTCGTTTGAACGCTCCTTGTACAATACGTGTAACGCATAAAGATGAATGCAATAATCCCAGTTCCAAAGAAGGCAGACGCTGACTCGTGGGAATACAACTAACTCATCAGTTTACTACGTCATGGATGCAAATAACTCAATTATTTGCAGTAGAATGAGAAGATCGGTTTCTGCTCCAGAGAAATTTTGATTCAAGGCGATACCAACCCTTCGACGTATCTCAAAATATAGCTCCAGAAAATAAAATTTACAATTACAGCATTTGTTGGCTGTAGAAAAAACTTGACGATTTCAGATGGAATACACTGTTTGTAGCTGGCCAGTGTGGCCGAGCGGTTCTAGGCGCTTCAGTCTGGAACCGCGCAACCGCTACGGTCGCAGGTTCGAATCCTGCCTTGGGCATGGGTGTGTTGTGATCTCCCTAGGTTAGTTAGGTTTAAGTAGTTCTAAGTTCCAGGGGACTAATGACCTCAGATGTTAAGTTCCATAGTGCTCAGAGCCATTTGAACCATTATTTTGAACACTGTTTGTAATTTTGAAGTTTGCAGAGATAAAATACAGGGAGTGAAAGGTTACCAGCAGCTTGTAGGGAAGCCAGACAGCAGTTATATGACTCGAAGGGTATGGAAGAGGACCAGTAGTTAGAAAGGGAATGGGACAGGGTTGTAATGCTTCCCCCCGTTTAATTAAATCTGTAGACCGAGCTAGCAGTAAAGTAAACCTAGCAGAATTTGAAACATGAATTAAACTTATGGAGAAGAAATTAAAATTTTGAGCTTTGCCAGTGACGTTGTAATTCTATCAGAGACGGAAAATGACATGGAAGACCATTGAATGGAATGGATAGCGTCTTGAAAAACAGGATGAACATCACTATAAGTAAAATAAGGTTATCAGAATGTAGTCTAATTAAATCAGGTGATACTGAGGGAATTAGGTTAAGAAAAGACCCACTAGTAGTGGTTTGCCATTTGTGCAGCAAAATAAGTGACGATGGCCGAAGTAGAGACAAATGCTGACTGGTAATAGCTGCAAATGATTTTCTGAAAAAGAAATTTGTTATCACTGAATATAAATTTAAATGTTAGAAAATATGTTCTGCAGGTATTAGTCCTTTGTCACCGGAAAAAAAATCAAGCTGCAACCATCAAACTTTACGATGGTACTGATCTCTCTTCATATTCATCTTTCAGTGAAAGATTGTTCTGACGATTCATGAAATGGCGCAGACCGAAGCTGTAGAGGTCTGCATGTTAGCTGTTCAGCAAAACTACCACCTCGAAAATCATTTCACGGGCGTTATGGAAACGCCTGCCACGCAATGGTTAATGTAACGTCAGAAGAATGGCAGGGGTGAGGCAAAATTTGATAGCCAAAAGAAAAAGCATGTATTACTGTGTCCTCCGCAGAATAACGACAGGCTCGCCCCAAGGGAAGCAGTGGTTTTACTGACGCCACCCATAAAAAAAAAACCGTGACTTCGAAACTCGCTGTCGAGATTCTTAACTCCATCGCAGAGACGCCAAAAGAAGGGGTGAAATGTGGGTAATAAATGCTGCAGCGGGTTTTTATCGCTTGATCCAAGTGTTTGTCCTTTTTGTGTTGAGTCTGGCCTTTGGCCTAAGATTTTAGACTGGGGTTTTGATTGGCTTTTCCTTTATTTTTTGTTTCTATGGTCGGCCAACCACTGTCACACTCGGTGTGATTTTAATCCCTTTTGTCTGGTCCCTGTCTGTGTCCTTTTCCTGTGTCGTCTCTTGTCATCTCCATTGTTTGTTTTTATTCCTTGTGGGGGTTTCAAGTTCATGGAAAAAGGGACCGATGGCCCTAGTAGTCTGGTCCCTTCAATCCCACAAACCAACCAACCAATAAATGCTGTGACGATATTTTCATCGTCTGACACGTCCACGGTGGCTTTGGGCAAGATTCCGGTAACATTTGGTGCCTATGTGACATCATTAACCCATCTTACAGTTCCCATGAACTTCTGAACTGTGGCCTTATTTTCGCATGTGTCGACACCTTGCTGTTGGTCGTTTTGCCGAGCACGAGGGCGACTTCTCTGGGCGCGACGCTTTCACACCGTTACAGAGGAAGGTCGTAGACACTTTTGAGTCAGATTTCAAAGTTATGTATCGCAATGACAGGATTAAGGGGTTTCGAAAAAGTGATCCTTTGATTCTGTTGCGCACTATAGTGCACTTCGTGCAAATCTGTACTTTGTTCCGCGCTGAGTTTGCGGTGCTGCAATTTTAATGGCCAGCACTGTAAGATATTAGTTATCTCCTCAGTCTACACAAGCGTTTCAATTCATTCAGGTAATCACAATCATGAGAGTATAATTTAAATATATTACTGTTGTGACCAGACAAAACTACTTTCGTGCAGCCATAACTGTGGGTCCTTTGATTGCTCTTGGAGCTCATAGAACTACAACACATGAAATATTAGTTCACTTTATTACATAAATGAATAATAAGATTTACTTAACTTGAGACCGTTCTTTGCCTCGGGAGAGCGTAGAATATTTACAATTGTCGTTGACTATAAATGACAAAATGTTCTCTTGAAGTAGAACGTTCAACATTGACACACGTACATGTCCTACTGAATCTTCGACTAACTCTGTACTACTGGAAAATGCCTACTACTTCACAGATCACACCACGAACTGGGCAGAGTTTTTGTATGCTCGACACTATATTGACCTGCTGTGCTGGTAAGGGAGGCGTGGTCTACAGGAGTGACCCTCATTTGTCGTTGCAGATTGCAACGAGACCTCACTACCGTCTGTGGTATCGATATGCACTGCTAACTTTAGCGTGGCACCGCGATCCAGGACAATACGACACTTACAACGTGGTACTACTGGAAATTCAAAACCAGTTCCTCTAATAACTACATCGAATATAAATTTAAGTGTCGTGAAGTACTTCCTTAAAGTATTTGAAGTGTATCAAATGTTCAAATGTGTGCGAGTTCCTGAAGGACCAAACTGCTGAGGGCCTGGGGGCCGAACGGCACAATAACCCTGGGTTCGTGTGGCGGCGGTGGGGTGAGTGGACTGCTGTAGCTTGTTGTGGGGTTGTGAACCACTGAGGGCTACGGCGGGGACGAAGCTTCTCTGTCGTTTCCAGGTCCCCAGTTCCATACAATACAATAAAGGACCAGGGAGTCCATATGCCGTACTTATATTATCTGTACCAATAAACGAATGCGCAGTCCAGTTTTTCTTCGAAGGCAGCTAGGAGATGACTGGCTGTTCGCTTTTGTCTTATCATTCTAACCTTGTCATATAAGTATCGTTGTCTGTAGCTCTGAATAATTTCTAATATATTGAGTTAACTTTCATTCACAATGTGTTTGATACTCTGCTGCAATACCAGTCCACGTTTGTGTTAATAATCATTGTGCAGCTAGTTCCATTTTCAGCTTTTTAGTAGGAGAGAAGCAACACTTCGACATGACACCAGTCCGCCATTGGCGTGACTGTCACTAGTTCTCAGTATCTTTTTTTCTTATCTTCCACCCTGGACTCAAAGAAGTAATCCGAGAATTTTTACTAATAACACAGCATAGAGCTGTTAGCAGGCCGTGATACCCAGTTCGCATTTACACAAATTCCTTCCGTCCTCATCCTTAGTTGTGTTGACCCCAAAACTAGTCTGGGGCCATAACGTGCATTCTTTAATACTTCCGTCTTCATTTAGTGAGCGGAGGTGAAAGCCAGTCCACAGGCCTCACATGAAAAAGTCGAGAGGAGTTAAATCTGGCGGCCAAGGCGACCAAGGAGTTGGTTCACCTCGATCTATCCACCGTTCACGTCATCTTTGTTTGAGATTTTCGCGGACACCATGCGCAAAATGCGCGGGTGCATCATGTTGGAACCACCATTTGCTGACGAAGTGACAATGGAAATCTTCCCACGGCTCTGGCAGTACATTTTCCAGTACTGTCAAGTATCTGGGACCCGATAGGGCGGTACGGAAGAAAGTACGCCCCAGTAAGACGACCAACAATGATACTAGCCCATATATTGGTACAGAATTGTTGCTGAAATCCACGCGAATGTGTGGCATAACGATTTGTGCCATCCCAAATGTGGCTATTTCGAAAGTTCAAAATAGCCTCCCAGGTGAAGTGAGCATCCGTAAAAAGATTGTGGCGTGAAAACTCAGGCATGTCGACAGTATGATGTAGAAATGGCGTACAGAAACTGATGCATAGCGGAAAATCTACGGGAATCAATGCAGGCACGCTCTTTCTGTGGCAAGGGTAGAGTTTATCATGCAGAACACGGCAGACGCTCGCGTGGGGCACGCCCATGGTATGTCGTCATCATCGGTTTCTCTTCTACGTGACTAAAGACATCCTGTCCAAGATAGAGAGTGTGGTATGTCCGTGGAGCATCACAGTCAACCCTCTTAAGCTGCGAACGTAGCGGTGCCTCGTAGCCATTGTTAGAGTCGGAGGGGTATGTGATGACCTGAGGCGATTCGGAAAACGTTCTCGATAAAGCGTCGCTGCTCCACCATTAGGTCCATCTTCACAGTAAATTATCAACATCTCTGAGTACTCTTCAAAGGTGTGTTCCGCCATATTGTGTTATCTCGGTCTGCTCAGTGACGGACTGACAAGTGAGCAGAACGCTGAAGCAGCGATGACTGAACGGAGAGCACATTACTTCCAGGGGACTGGTGAGGGCGCCCTTTTCTCAATTTGGTCTGTACCATGAAGCAGGAGATTCCAAAGTGATCCGACCTTCAAATTTATTTTACATCCAAAGCGATACATTTCAGCCCATGGGTTCCTTATCAAAACTTTGTCGACTATATGCCCTCTACAATTCCTAGAACCCTGTGATAGTAATTGTTAAACATCCTGACTCATTATTTGTATATTAAAACAGTGAGAGTAAATACCCCCACTACATCCAGGGGTCTGTAGCAGAAGTAAGGCATTACGTAGTACTAAAATTTCTAATAATGTTTCACGAGCAATGTGAGCACATTTTTTGTTTAAGCATTATTGGTAAGTTGAAGTAGGTGTTGCTTTTAAAACTCTTACAGTTTTTGCATACTTCTTACCCAGGCAGAATTACAAGTTTCTTCAACATAGAGATGAAACTGCAGGACGAAATTCACTACAGATACAAGTGAGAGCCTTGAGAGAGCTAGCCACAACAAAACTCTTCCATCTGGCGTGCAAGATGTAGACAGGCGAAATACCTGCAGACTTCAAAAAGAATTTTATAATTCCAATCCCAAAGAAAGCAGCTGCTGGGAGGTGTTAATATTATTGAACTTTCGGTTTAAAAAGCCATGGTTGCAAAATACGTACATGACTTCTTTGAAGAAGAATGGAAAAACTGGTAGAAGCTAACCTCGGGGAAGATCAATTTGGATTCCGCAGAAATGTAGTAATACGCGAGGCAATAGTGACCATACGGGTCCGCAGCTCGTGGTCGTGCGGTAGCGTTCTCGCTTCCCACGCCCGGGTTCCCGGGTTCGATTCCCGGCGGGGTCAGGGATTTTCCCTGCCTCGTGATGACTGGGTGTTGTGTGATGTCCTTAGGTTAGTTAGGTTGAAGTAGTTCCAAGTTCTAGGGGACTGATGACCATAGACGTTAAGTCCCATAGTGCTCAGAGCCATCTGAACCATTTTTGAGGGAATTAGATTAGGAAACTGGACTCTTACGTTAGTGCATGGGTTTAGTTATTTGGGAAAGATAACTTATGTCCGAAGTAGAGGGGACATAAAATGTAGACTGGTAATGATGATGATGATGCTGATTATTGGTTTGTGGGGCGCTCAACTGCGCGGTTATCAGCGCCCGTACAAATTCCCAACCTCAGCTCAGTCTAATCTCGCCATTTACTTGAATGCAGATGAAATGATGAGAACAACGCAAACACCCAGTCATCTTGAGGCAGGTGAAAATACCTTACCCTGCCAGGAATCGAACCCGGGACCCCGTGTTCTGGAAGCGAGAACGCGACCGCGAGCCCACGAGCTGCGGACTAGGCTGGCAATGACAGGAGAAACGTTTCTGTAGAATATAGATTTAAGTGTCAGGAAGTCTTTTCTGAAAGTATTTATAAGGAGTGTAGCCATGTATGGAACGGAAATATGGACGATAAACAGTTTCGACAAGAAGAGAATAGAAGATTTTGAAATGTGGTGCTACAGAAGACTAACTCATTGCTTCTTGAGCGGGAAGGCGTGCTGGTCCCCGGCACGAATCCGCCCGGCGGATTAGTGTCGAGGTCTGGTGTGCCGGCCAGCCTGTGGATGGTTTCTAAGGCGGTTTTCCATCTGCCTCGGCGAATGCGGGGTGTTTCCGCTTATTCCGCCTCAGTTACACTATGTCGGCGATTGCCGCGCAAACACTGTCTCCACGTACGCGTACACCATAATTACTCTACCACGCAAACACTGGGGTTACACAACACTCGTCTGGAATGAGTCGTTCCCGGAGGGGTCCACTGGGGGCAGAACCGCACAATAACCCTGGGTTTGGTGGGGGGCGGCGTTGGGGTGAGTGGACTGCTGTCTCGTATTGTGGGGTTGAGTACCACTGAGGGCTACGACGGGGACGAAGCCTCTCCGTCGTTTCCAGGTCCCCAGTTCAGTATACACATACATACATGCTGAAGATACATGGATAGATCACGTAACTAATGAGGAGGTACTAAATAGAACTGGGCAGAAAAGAATTGTGGTTCACGTCAAACCAGTTTTCTGACTGACGATCACAACAATGACAGATGAAATGTGTATGAAAATATGTGAGATTATGTGTATAATATTAATCTTCGACGGTCTTCACCAACCTCTGCCACTGAGACTGACTATGGCAGCTCTAACCGTTCTTGGGAACTGCCCCGCCGGTTTGCGAGGAGTTCCTGCAGACTGGCCTCGGCGGCCAATGTTAGCTGTCGCAGTGCGTTCCTCTACAATCGATCGCCAGCCACAGTCTCCTTGTTACTTACGTGAGCAGGAGCGGAGCCGCGAACTGTCTGGCGTGCCGCCCACAACTCGGCTGGCATACACCTAGCCAAAGTCTCCCAGTAATCTTAAGCGCGCATTCCGTCCCCATCCAAAGTTACTGTTCTTTCTGAATCTCGCACATATCCTCCAACTCTTTGCGTTGGCTCGTTTCCTCGGCTGGCACACACTGCAATACAGTGAGCAGACAAAAGTCATGGGATACCTCCTAATATCGTATCGTACCTCGTTTTGCCCCGCGTAGCGCAACTACTCTACCTGGCATGGCCTCAAGTCTTTGGAAGTCCCCTGCAGAAATACTGAGCCTCTCTAGCCTTCCATAATTGCGGAAGTGTTACCAGGGCAGGATTTTGTGCACGAACTGACTTCCCGATAAATAAATGCCGTGTGGCTAGGGCCTCCCGTCGGGTAGACAGGTCGCCTGGTGCAAGTCTTTCGAGTTGACGCCACTTCGGTGACTTGCGTGTCGAACTTCCGATTGTGTCCCAGAATGTTGGATGGGATTCATGTCAGAGGATCTGGGTGGCCAAATCATTCGTTCGAATTGCCCAGAATGTTCTTTAAACCAGTCGCGAACAGCTGTGGATCGGTGACATGGCAAATTGTTATCCATAAAAATTCCATCGTTGTTTGACAACGAAGTCCATGGATGGTTGCCAGATACCAAAAATAATCACTTACATTCAATGATCGGTTCAAAAATGGCTCTGAGCACTATGGGTCATCAGTCCCCTAGAACTTAGAACTACTTAAACCTAACTAACCTAAGGACATCACACACATCCATGCCCGAGGCAGGATTCGAACCTGAGACCGTAGCGGTCGCGCGGTTCCAGACTGTAGAGACTAGAACCGCTCGGCCACTCCGGCCGGCAATGATCGGTTCGGTTGGGCCAGAGGGCCCAGTCCATTCCATGTAAACACACTCAACACTATTATGGAGCCACCCGAGCTTTCAAAGGGTGTTGTTGACAACCGGAATCTATGGCTTTGTGGTGTCTGCAGCACACTCGAATCCTACCATCAGCTCTTACCAACTGAATCGGGATTCCTCTGACCAGGCCACGGTTTTGCATTCGTCTAGGGTCCACCCGATACGGTCACGAAGCGAAGAGAGGCGTGGCAGGCGATGTGATGTTACCGAAGGCATTGGCGTCGGTCGTTTGCTGCCATAGCCCAGTAACGCCAGATTTCACCGCATTGTCCTAACGGATACGGTCATCGTACACCCCATACTGCTTTCTGCAGATATTTCCCGCATTGTTGCATGTCTGTTAGCAATGGCGACTGTATGCAAACGGTGCTGGTGTCGGCCTTTAAGTGAAGACTTTCGGCCACTGTGTTGCCCGTGGTGAGAGGTAGTGCCTGGAATTTGGTATTCTCGGCACAATTTTGGCACTGTGGATCTCGGAATACTGAATTCCCTATCTATCTCCGACACGGAATGTCCCATCCGTCTATCTCCAACTATCATTCCGCATTCAAAGTCTGCTAATTCCCGTCGAGCGGCAATGATAACACCGGAAACCTTTCCACATGAGTATAAATGACACTCCACCTATAAGCTGCCCATTTATACGAGGCGTGTTTTTTTTAAGTAAGTACCGTTTTGAAATTAAAAGAAACGTGCTAAGATATCTCAATAATTTTATTTTTACATGAAAGCCTGTACCTTAATCTACGCACTGATGCCACTACATTCTGATTCTTCCTTGTTTACGTTGTATACTGAGTGTTTAAGATGCCTCCGATAATCGTGAGTCCCACCGACTGTGAAGTAAGGGCTGTTATAAGATTTCTTAGTGCTAAAGGCCTGAAAGCGATCGATATTCATCGAGACATCTGTGCAGTTTACGGAGAAAACATTATGAGTGATGGAATGGTAAGAAAGTGGGTGAGAGCATTTAAAGATGGCCCACAAATGTGCATGATGAACAACGGAGTGGGCGTCCTTCGGTCGTTAATGAAAATTTGATGCAGGAGGTGGACAATAAGGTGAGAGAAAACAGACGCTTTGCGATTTCCTCCTTGCGGGATGACTTTCCTAATGTTTCTCGTAGTGTTTTGTATGGCATTGTGACCGAGCACTTTAATTACCGAAAATTGAGCGCACGTTCGGTACCGAAAATGTTGACGGATGTGCACAAAACCAAACGTTTAGAAAGTGCATTGACTTTCCTTGAGCGGTACCACACCGACAGTGATGATTTCTTACGGGCGATGAAACACGGGTGGTTATCGTTTTGATGCAAGACAATGCCCGTCCGCATGTGGCGAATCAGACTAAAGATCTCATCACATATTTTCGATGGGAAACTCTAGATCATCCTCCGTACAGCCGCAGTCTTGCGCCCAGTGACTACCATCTGTTCCTGCACTTGAAGAAACACCTGGGCGGTCAGCGTCTTCAAGACCATGACGAAGTCAAAACAGTGGTGATGCAGTGGTCAACAAGTCAGGCGGCAGACATATATGAGGAGGGTATTCAAAAACTGGTACAACGTTATGACAAGTGCCTCAATATTGACGGAAATTATGTAGAAAACTCGATAACGGTACAGGCTTTCAGGTAAAAATAAAATTATTGAGATATCTTAGCACATCTTTTTTAATTTCAAAACGGTACTTACTTAAACACGCCTCGTACCTCGTACACGCGATACTAGCGCAATCTCTAAATGTGCATAGCGCTATCCCATGGCTTGTCACCTCAGTGTATTCAGTACTGCGCAGGCTGGTAGCACGCGTACTGTACAACAATGTAGCTCCTGAAACGCTAGGGTGTCAACACTATCGCGCTATCTAACATCTAACTCACACCAGCATTGATTCTGAAACTGCAGAATACTTTCACACGCAGAATGGATCCCAAAGAAGTAGGAAAAAAGAACGAAAATATCTAATAAGGTATAGAACCGTTTCTGGCATCTAAAATCTCCTGCGAATCGGTATTTAAAAATCCTTAACGATACTCAAGCCGATTTTATTCCATTCCTCGCAAAAATACATTTCCAGTTCCTTAAGAGATTAGTGTCAATGTGGTCATGTGTCTGACGGTTGGATTGTTGCAGCTATCCATGTGAATCTGCCTTGTTCACGTGTCTGAATCTCCGCATGACTGACTCACAGCCAGTGAGCTCCCTGCCGCCGCTGGATCAGTAGCAGCCAGCAGCAAGTCTTACTCTTAGCTTACTTATTTGTTTCATAGTTTAATACTTCTATGCGTGATTTTGGGTACTTACGTAGTTTAATTCACAAATTTCTGGCGTATTATAGTATTTGAGAGTTGTAGCATCGCGCTTTAGTACCCGTATAGTGTAAATACAAGTCATCAGTGTGTTTTGAACGGCTTGTGAGATAAAAGAGGAAAGAAAAATTGTTAGGGGTGGATAGGGACTGCGCCTGTTGTGTACGGATTCAGGGGGAATTGCCCACCATCCGTAAACAGCTGGAAGCTGTGTTGGCCGTGGTCGACAGGCTCCAGGCTGTTGCCCCAGGCTGTTGCCCTGGGTCGCGGTGACATTGGGACACCCGAGGCGAGCGCTCTTGAACCTGTAGCATCGCCTGGGATCTCTGATGCCACTGCACCCTCGGATTCGGACGTCCCTGCCGGTCGACACTTGCCTGACGGTGATTGGCGAACCGTGGTGGGGTCGCGAATCCCAGGCCGCAAGGCTGTATCCTTACGCCTCCGTAACAGGTTTGAGGTATTGCTCACTGCTGAAAGTACTTCTGAGCCAGCAAGGGCGGCCTCGCCTGTTGTGGCAGTGGCCGGTCTTCCTGAGAGGTCCAGACAAGCGCATGGGTGGGATTGCTTGTCACTGGGAGCTCCAATGTTAGGCGGGTGATGGAGCCCTTTATGGATATGGCAGCTAAGGACGGGAAGAAAGCCAATGTGCACTCCGTGTGCACACCGGGGGAGTCATCCAAGATGTGGAAAGAATCCTTTCGGATGCCATGAAGAGTACAGCGTGCAGCCAACTGCAGGTGGTGGCT
This sequence comes from Schistocerca piceifrons, assembly GCF_021461385.2. Taxonomy (NCBI): domain Eukaryota; kingdom Metazoa; phylum Arthropoda; class Insecta; order Orthoptera; family Acrididae; genus Schistocerca; species Schistocerca piceifrons. The sequence continues at coordinate 125,244,050 of NC_060139.1, read as the reverse complement.
CATGTCGGCACTAATGACGTGTGTCGCTATGGATCGGAAGAGATTCTCTCTAGTTTCCGGCGGTTATCTGAGTTGGTGAAGACTGCCAGTCTTGCTAGCGAGATGAAGGCAGAGCTCACCATCTGCAACATCGTCGACAGGACCGATAGCGGACCTTTGGTACAGAGCCGAGTGGAGGGTCTGAATCAGAGGCTCAGACGGTTCTGCGACCGTGTAGGCTGCAGATTCCTCGACTTGCGCCATAGGGTGGTGTGGTTTCGGGTTCCGCTAAATAGGTCAGGTGTCCGCTACACACAGGAGGCGGCTACACGGGTAGCAGGGACTGTGTGGCGTGGACTGGGCGGTTATTTTAGGTTAGACAGTCTCGGGAAAGATCAAAAAGGGCTCCAGTCTCAAAGGGTACAGCGCAAAGAAACGATAAGAATCGACCAAGCAACAGGCGATATTGTAGTTGTAAATTGTCGTAGCTGTGTTGGAAAGGTACCAGAGCTTCAAGCGCTGATAGAAAGACTGAAACCGCTATAGGAACAGAAAGCTGGCTAAAGCCGGAGAAATTCTGCCGGAATTTTTTACAGAGGCGCAAACCGTGTTCAGAAAGGACAGATTAAATAAAATAGGTGATGGTGTGTTTGTGTCTGTTGGTAGTAGTTTATCTTGTAGTGAAGTTGAAATAGATAGTTCGCTGTGGGTAGAAGTTATACTCAACAGCCGTACCAAAATAATAATTGGTTCCTTCTACTGACCCCCCCCCCCCACCCCGATTCAGATGATATAATAGCTGAACGGTTCAAAGAAAACTTTAATCTCATTAAAAATAAGTACCCCACTCGTACAGTTATAATTGGTGGAGACTTCAATCTACCCTCGATTTGTTGGCGAAAATACATGTTCAAAGCCAGTGGTAGACAGAAAACATCTTCCGTTATTGCCCGCCGAAATGGCCGAGCGGTTCTAGGCGCTTCAGTTTGGAACCGAGCGACCGCTACGGTCGCAGGTTCGAATCTTGTATCGGGCATGGATGTTCGTGATGTCCTTAGGTTAGTTTGGTTTAAGTAGTTCTGAGTTTTAGGGGTCTTATGACCTCAGATGCTAAGTCCCATAGTGCTCAGAGCCATTTCTTCTTCCGAAACTGTACTAAGTGCTTTCTCTGAGAATTACTTTGAACAATTAGTAAATGGTTACGAAAACACACTTGACCTCCTAGCCACAAATAATCCTGATCTAATAGAGAGCGTCATGGTGGGTACAGGGATTAGTGAACACAAGGTCAGTAAATAATGCCAAAGGAAAAACAAACACTACAGACATATCCGTAGGAATTTCATATCTGCATTTTTCACAACGTCGATTACGAAGTTTCGAAACTTCTTGTTTGTAGTCTTCGTTAAAGCATGGACCAATTTACGGCGTTAAAGAAAAACATTCTGGTAACATCTTTTTTATGTAACTTCTGAGAAAATCCTTTCACCGAACCTGCTGCGTTAAATATGACTCTACAAAAAAACACTTAAAACTTACGAAATTACAAACGAAAAACATTATTTCGACGTGGATGATGAAACATTCAGATCGCCAAAGTATGCTTGCTATTTAAAAGCCTTGGTGCTAACTGTGTTACGACTAGTAGAAGCTATCCGATTGGCCGTGATGTAATTCGCTTAATTTATTGAAGAAATAATAGAAATCTTCATACATAACTTTTGAACAGCTTGAACTTTTATAGTTACCGAAGTTTCCGGCTAAACATCGATGACGTTTTCGACTACGAAATAGGAGAAAGACTTGCCACTGTTGAAATGCTACCACGTTCACTTGGTGTTACTACACTGGTTTCATCCCGCGGTATGCGGCTAAAAATCAACTGTTTTAAGTAGACTAACTCATAGGAAGAATTCTTAAAATGCTTCTGGTACCCACATATGCTGCGAACAGTACTTTTAGTCCTGCCATTTTTAATATAAATTATCAGCGACATTTACCACATACGACTGAAGAGTTTTAGAATAACTAAGTGCTTAATATATCACGGATTTGTTTAGTATATACGTCAACATTACTGGAGCAGTCTAAAATTCCCGTATGTATACAGCAGGTGGGGGATGAGGTGTACTGAATTCTATCTGCGCCCTGGGGGCAATGGACATACCACCCGTGAACATATTGTGAAGAGCCAGATACAAAACTATGGCTACAAGTGCGCGCGGGAAACATTTTTTCACCTTCCAAGAGAATGTACTATTAGTTTTTCTCCGTAAACAGTACTGCGGCTAGTGTTACGCAAATACAGACGTTGACAATACATAGTAACCAACTGAAACGCATACCCTCACAGCTCAGGTTTAGGAACAAATTTCGCGGCACGAGAAGGTTACTACTAAGAATTTTTTCCTCCCTTACAATGACGTTTACTAAATTTGGTACTTGACATGCGCTTCATGTAAAAGATGAAAATGTTAAAAATACCTAACTTAATACTTCAAATAACTCTCTTGTCGCATGGGCAGTACTACAGTAAAATGACTGGCAGAAATTAACTTTTGTTAACAATGTTAGACAAAAAGTATGTAGAAATTCAGATAAATCCCGAAAAAATAATAAAGCTAATAAGATGCAATTCTTTATTGATACTGTAGTTCCCATGGCCAAATTTAAAGCTTAAGCTATAGTGTGTCACGAAGTCCCCCTTCTGGAAAAAGAAATTCCCATTTTTTCCGCTCGATTGATGTTCAAAGACAAGCTGAGAGTCACTAGCATTTACAGGGGCCTGCGTTGAGTGAAATATCTTACAGTCGATCAGTTTATATTCTAGTGTTATACTTGGCCGGTATGCCGTTTGCTATAGGTGGTAATATTGTCTTTACTACCTCCGATTAGATTCTTTCGACGTGGGGTCAATAACGAAACAAATCGTCCGAAAAATATCTGACATTCAGTTCTGCTAAACCCGACAGCTCGGTGGATAACAAATCAGTTCTTACCTTACATGTACATGACAGATCGCCCACGCAAATGCGTTTGACGACAACCAGATTATGGATAGAATACTTATCAACTCAAAACTAAATTACGTTGGATGAACCTATCAAATGGTCAGTAAAAAGAAAAAGTTACATTCTAGGAATCAGTAACGTGTATTCGAAGCTCTTGACAGCTCCTAATGGTTGTTCGGGCTACACCGATGCGTTTTCAATGACGTGCGCCGGTGTAGCACGCTCGCTAATAAATATGGGAACTGCAGAGTTACATTCTCCACTCTAAACAGCTACAACATTCATATAAAACCTATGTATATCTATCGCAATTAATAGCCTTTTTAAATTCATTTTCATCATTAGCGATAGCATGTTACACTTGGCACAGGAAATAAGTTTTTCGTCCGCACACATTTGTGCTATACCGATAAATTCACTGATAATTCATATAGGGTAAAAACTCCCGAAAGTGTTTCAGATTTCGCATATTTTTCTGCCAGTGCAACTCACAATTTAGTCTACCTAAGTTGCTGTGACTTGATATTACATACGTTCCGTAGAACGCACGCTAAATTACTTCACAGTTCCGTTTAGGACATACATTTTACACAATAGTACAGTATTCACACTATTTTACTTTCACTACAGTATGGATAACGTTCCGCTTTCCACGTACACGCTTGTGAACTCAGCTGCTTGTGTGGCTATGACTAGTTCGCGTAGAAGTGCCGACACAGGATTGTTGTCACACTGACTCATCTCCCGTATTTGTGTTGTTCCCACTAAACTATGATATGCCAGTACTCGCGGACTTACCTCTGGATTCTGCTTGGTATCTGCTAAGTAAATACACATCCGTCCTCTTCGGCGTTTAATGATCACTGTTTGCGCGGCCGCAACATTGGAAATGTTACACGAACCTTGGATCGTAGCCACGACGTGTATAGTAACCAAGGATTTCAACCGCACTGTACATCGATGTCAATCGAGTTCTCGACCGACTTCAGAGATGGCAGCACGGGTAGCGTTGTATATATAGACGATTTAAGGTGATGCGAGATGACGCTCAGCTGTTGGGCTCAATGTTGTGTTTACGAAGCGGCATATTTGTGATACCTTTGCACGGCGCGTTACAAATATAGTTGCACAAGCAACAAGACGGAGTGAATGTTTATCGCATTAATACACTGAATTGGCACTATGAACGGTTTCTTTCAGAAGATGAAAGAAATTATAAAGAGAGATTTCGAGTATTTTATGATTTATCCTCTTTATCACTTTTGTAGTAGGTACAAACCGCTGTGCAAAAATGGTGAAGAGGATCAATAAAACAGCACAGGACAGTACAACACAATATTTGAAATACGTCAGCATAACTCCGTCCATCTTCTAATAACAACTCATTAAAGAGTGCCAATTCAACGTGTTAACGCTATGCAGCTACGTCCACTTTGATTTGTTGCATAAACAATGCCGTGCAAAAGTATTACAAATGCGCCTTATCAGACACAGGACATTAACGCCAACAGCTGATGACTACTGTAGCACCGGCGTTAAGAACAAGTTATGAACATAAAAGTACCGTACATCCCATTTTCTTAGAACAGTATGTAATGTGTATAATACATATACGTAGCATGTAATAATACTTGCTGAGAAAATAATACGGGGAATAATTTTGTATGTACGGTACTTAACGAAATGGACAAGATTAACTGGACATAACACCCAATTGTACAAATAGGAACTAGCATTACAAAATAAATTTTAATACATTTAACGGTGCAAAGCATTTGTAGCGTTACGTCATACCAACAGCCAACCAGATACGACCGGAACAGCTACAGAAAAGTCTACAGCTAGAAATGTGTAGACGCAGGAAAAGTCTTTGGGTTCAGGCGATTGGTTACTGATTACCCTACAACGATCAGCAACTTAACAGCGTCAAGTACATTGAGTTGTACTCAATCAGATGTTAGCATGTTTCGTTTTGGGCAGCTACCAAAAGTATATCAGGTGTTCAGTAATTTCTGGAATTTTTTGAAAAGATACTAGCTAATAATTAAGTACTCTCATAGAGCTCCCCATCCACGTTAAATTATACTTCATCGAGAAGACCTGAACTGTCATCATTATCACTCATCTGAAGACTATCAGATCCTTCATGAGTTTCTCTCTGGCTGAAGTTGCTTTCTGGCATTTTTAGAAATGGGCTTATTGGTTGTTTGATTTTGAGTGTCTGGTCAATTTCTGTCCTCTTACTTTTACATTCTAAAAGCTCCTGCTTCTCTGGGGTATCAGTAATAATTCCTGTCCTTGGTTGTTTTTTTTTTTTTTTTTTTTTTTTTTTTTTTTTTTTTTTTTTTCCCCCATGCTGAATTGTTGTCTTACAGGTTGTTGTTTTTGAGGACACATTTCCTTTGGCGATGCAAGTGACTTAAACTGTTTAAACAGTTACTAGTTGCAAGCAGACTTACAACTAGAGTAGTGATTGTGTTGTTCAGTGTCTGTTGTATCTGCCGTGTTAGTATCATTACGTCACACTTCCAACTACTGCACCTTTTGCACCATCATGTTGCCAAGATAACTAACCTTTGAAGGGTCTGTCCAGGTATGATGTATTGTTTTGCTGTTGCCAGAACTTTCATGCCATCTTGAATTGCAGTATTCACAGCTTTCTTCATTTCTTCAGCAGAAGTTAGACTGAAAGTAATTTTTCTCTCTCTGTAGTGAACCATTTTTGTTTTCTACATGTATGCTCACTGCGCTCTAGAAAAAACTGCTCGCTATGCCTCGTACCTAATCAGCACAGTTAAACACATTTATTCAGTCACAAACAGATGTTATAATTCTATGTTTCATGTGGTATGAAGAGACAGTACCCATGATAACTTATTACCTTTTCAGTATTTGGTTTCTACCAAACTAAGAGTACAAATCCTTACTACAGACATGGAAAAATTTGTAGAGAAAGATAATAAACCATAAGAGTCACAATTTCAATACTCTAGCATCATTCAGGCATCTAGTTTTTAACAGTCTTCTAAATGTTCAGAATTTGTAGGCTGCATATGCAAATCTATGATGCCATCCTGACAGTCATATATTTTATATAATCAATTAATCACTGTGCCCCAGTATCCTCCAAGCATTTAGGTCAATAAAATTCGTAGAGCCCTAGATTGTCAAACAGGTTTCCTGTGTAAAAAGATATGCCCTCAAAGCAGCCTGCAATGCTGCTCGTTGGATCAGGGTGTTGGGCTAACACACATTCACGTGAATCTTGAACGTATATAAGATCATTTTGGACTTTGTTTATTGTGTAAAGCAGTTCTTGGAAGTTGCATTAATACTTATCAGAGACCAAATTTTATAAATTATTTATGCTTCCTGACCAAGATAGGTTTGAAACTTCCTGGCAGATTAAAACTGTGTGCCGGACCAAGACTCAAACTGGGGTCCCGAGTTCGAGTCTCGGCACGGCACGCAGTTTTAATCTGCCAGGAAGTTTCATATCAACGCACACTCTGTTGGAGAGTGAAAATCTCATTCTGGAAACATAGGTTTGATTCCGTAGATATATTAAATAGCTGTAGTTTCCCCGTATTTTGCTAGCTTAATATCTACCTGAGAACACTGATATTTAGCATAGAAATAGACAAATAGTCATCTGTGTGCTGGGAGATTATAGGACTGTTTACAAAGAGCATTTTTATTCAAACTTCAGTGCTCGAATCTAAACGATTTGAGAAGTGACTAACCAGGTAATTTTTGATCTACTACTGAATTTGTCATTGAGATTCACACCCTTGTGTTTTATATCAGCGGGAAACTTGTTGAAGACCTTTCACAAAAGAATAGAGAACTCCATTGTGAATCCTAAATCAAGCAGCAAAGACTTGATGAAAATTATTTTACTGCCTTTTATTGCGTTGCATTGAAACTGATTTTTGCTATGGGAAACAAATGAAGTTAAGGAATATATTTACAGGGAAGAGAGCATAAAAATACCAAGACATTTATAGAAGCCTTACAAGAAAAGTGACTAATTTATAAAGTGCTGTTACTGGTGACACTTGCTGAATAAGTACTTTATTTACATTAACTCACTGGTTTTCCAAATCACCACAGTGAGAGAGATATCTAAGTGTGAAACATATGAACTGAGGCTACAGACCAGTTTATCTGAGTTATGCCCTCACTTTATCTTGTTTGCATCTGCATCCCCAATTATATATAAATATATATAATTTTATGAATATTATCTGTGCTGATGCTGATTTGGTTTGGGCTCCTGATCACTATGTTTATATGTCAGGAAATGTTACAGTGTTTGAAAAAACGTTCAGACTCATTGTAAGATCATTTTTGTAAGTGAAGAACATTAGCAGAGCCGGTATCTAACACTGTGAAACTTCACATTTTATGAATCTTTTTAATTCTTGTGATACAGTTTTTCCGTGTGACCTTCAGCTTTTGGTTTTGTAGATCCTCTATCCATTCAAGAGGAATACCAGTAATGACATAACATTTTACTTTTTAAATCAGAATTTTGTGTTCCGTACATACAAAGGACTCGGCTAAATCACAAAACATTGTTAGACAAGAAATTAAAATCAATATTGAATGTTAGAAGGGAGCCAGGAAAAGTAACCACTGGGGTAGGTAGTATTACTATTAAAGAGAATGAGATCATCCTAACCAACAGTACACAAGTAGCTAACGTATTGAACAATTGTTTCTTAAGTGTAGGAGAAAAAATTGGCGAGAGCAGTTCAAAAGAAAAAGCCAGGCAGTACATGGAAGAGTATGTTTTGAAAAAAATTAGTCAGATTAAGCTTCACCGAACAACCTTTTGTGAAATAAGTCAAATTATTAAATCGTTGAAAAATACATGTTCTGTTTGAGTAGATGACATCTCTAATAAGATATTAAAATAATGTGGAGCAATTACAGCTGATGTTCTGAGTCACATGTGTAATGCATCACTAGGTCAGTGTATTTTCCCAGACAGGTGAAAATATGCCATTTTCATGCCTCTCTACAAAAAGGGGGACACCACAGATGTCAATAATTATCAGACAGTACCCCTGCTTACAGCATTTTCAAAAATCTTCGAGAAAGTAATGTACTCAAGAGTGGTTAGCCAAAGATACTTAGTAAATCACAGTTCAGATTTCAGAAATACTATTCCACTGAGACAGCAATATACAAGTTGACTGTTCACATAATAGAGTCCTTGAATAGTAAAATGTCACCAATAGGAATTTTCTGTGACTTGTCCAAAGCATTTGACTGTGTGGACCATGACATTATGTTACAGAAATTACAGTTCTATGGTATAAATGGAATAGCATATGAGTGGTTTAAGTCATACTTACAGAACACGAAGCAAAAAGTTTCCTTACAAGGGATCAAGTGATTAGAATAAGTTTGCCACTTCATCTAACTGGGGTGAAATTACATTAGGTGTTCCACAGGGTTCAATCATGGGTCCCCTTCTGTTCTTGAAGTATGTGAACGACCTGTCTTCCTATCTGAAGCAGGAAGCTGAACTGACACTGTTTGCTGATGATACAAGCATCATTATTAATCCAGTAAAAGAAACTCCAATTGAAATGATACAAATAATGTCTTTGGAAAAGTCATTAATTGGTTTTCTGCGAATGGACTTGCTCTAAACTTCGAAAAAAATACAGTACATCCAATTTTCTGCTGCAAAAAGTACAGTTCCTTCAATAAATATAACACATCAACAGAAGTCAGTAGACAGGGTAGAGCATACCAAGTTTTTGGGAGTACATATAGATGAGAATCTTAATTGGTAAATTTGTATGTTGGATCTACTAAAGCAACTAGGTTCAGCAACTTTTGCAATCAGAATAATTGTCAATTTTGAGAATATAGAAATTAATAAGCTAACATACTTTAGTTACTCATGTAACTAATGAGGAGGTATTGAATAGGATTGGGGAGAAGAGAAGTTTGTGGCATAACTTGACTAGAAGAAGGGATCGGTTGGTAGGACATGTTTTGAGGCATCAAGGAATCACAAATTTAGCATTGGAGGGCAGCGTGGAGGGTAAAAATCGTAGAGGGAGACCAAGAGATGAATACACTAAGCAGATTGAGAAGGATGTAGGTTGCAGTAAGTACTGGGAGATGAAGAAGCTTGCACAGGATAGAGTAGCATGGAGAGCTGCATCAAACCAGTCTCAGAACTGAAGACCACAACAACAACAACATACTTTGCATACTTTCACTCTCTGATGTCATATGGAATAATATTTCGAGGTAACTCGTCATTTAGACAAAAAGTATTCACTGCTCAAAAGAAAGCGGTTAGAATAATGTGTGGGGTTCATATTCACACACCTTGTAGGCATCTTTTTAAAAGATTGGGGATTCTTACAACAGCCTCACAGTACATTTACTCACTAATGAAATTTGTTCTTAATAATATGGATCAGTTTAAAAACAACAGTGACATTCATGATTGTAATACCAGAAAAAAAGACAGACTTACACTATCCTTTACTCAACCTATCTTTGGCACAGAAAGGGGTAAAGTATGCTGCTATAAAATTTTTTGACAAATTATCAGTTGAAATAAAATGTCTGACAGACAGCAGTAATAGCTTCAAAAATAAACTGAAGTAGTATCTCCTTGACAACTCCTTCTATACCATAGATGAAGTCTTGAATAGGAATAAATAAATCTTTTACCACATCATAATGGCTACCGTACCATGTGATTGATCAATGGAACATGCAGCCAACTAACTAACTAACTATATCTATATACATACTCTGCAAGGCATCACATGCTGCATGGTGGAGCATACCTTGTACAGCTGCTAGTCTTTCCCTTTCCTGGTCCATTTGCAAATAGGGTGAGGGCTGAACAACTGTCTGTCTGCTCTCATAGAAGCTCTGGTTTCTTTAACATGGTCTTTGTGGTTCTTAAACAAGCTGTACGTTGGTGGCAATGGGATTGTCCTGCTGTCTATCACAAATGGCAGTTCCCTAAACGTTCTCAATAATGTTCCTTGAAAAGACTGTCATCTTCCATCTAGGTATTCCCATATGGGCTTTGTACACTCATGTGTTAATAAATCTGCTGGTGACAAATCATAGCAGCAAGCCTTTTAATTGCTTCAGTGTCTTCATTCAATCTGACCTGGTGGAGAAACCACACATTTGAGCTGTACTCAAGAATGTATCACACAAGTGTTCTATAAATGGTGTAACACACCTCTTACTATGATGTAACAAATAATTCATGTTCAGATTATTTTGACATATCTTCACTTATAATTATTGTGTCACTTACCGCACAATGTAAAGGTGACATGTACACTTTAGATATTTCCTAATCTAATACTTATTGTGTTATTAATGGCTTCATTGTCTTTTTCAAAGATTATAAATCTTGCTTCATGTTTTGACTTAAAAAGAAGCCATAATTATCTTTATAAACCAAAGTGGATCATGCTGGTGGCATCAGTTATTACATCTTTTTAGCACAGATTTATTTTTAGTTCACTTCTGTGATTTGTTTTCAAAATAATGTTCTAAACAACAATACATTTCATCTTCACAACAGTTACATTAGAGCAGTATAGAAAATAATCACCCAGATGCCTCCTACCAACCCCTAAAACTAACTGCTGCGAACTGCTTCTACACCGAGCAATGCTTTCTTGTACAATTGTTACAGTAGAATTTATTGTAAAATTTATCAGTATAAACAAGGTAGACAGTAATAAGATTCACACAATTAGTAAGCTAATTACTGGATTAATCTTTCTGTAGATAGTATGCAAAAATTATAAAAGTTAAAGAAAATGTTATTACTAGTTGTAATTTAAGTTTTATATAAATTTCATTTTCCAATTATTATTTAGCAAAATTGTCTAGTTTATAACAAATGAATGCAGAAGCTCAAATTTACATTACTCAGATTAGATTAGATTAGATTAGATTAATACTAGTTCCATGGATCATGAATACAATATTTCGTAATGATGTGGAACGAGTCAAATTTTCCAATACATGACATAATTAAGTTAATTTAACAATATACTTAAGTTAATATAACAACTTTTTTATTTTTTGTGTTTTTTATTATTTTTTTGTGTTTTTTATTTTTTTTATAATTTTTTCTTTTTTTTCTTTTTTTTCTTAATTTATATCTAAAAATTTCTCTGTGGAGTAGAAGGAGTGGGGATCTGTATATAGTTCCAATTAAAAGTGAACTATTTTTCAGCATTAATCCATAAGTATGCATTTCTGTGTGCTGATCACAACAAAATCTACTTGTCTCAGTGTCTTTGAAATTGTATTCTGTGTTAATGTATGTAACAACTCTTCCTTTTTCTATGTTATTTCTACATGAGTAAGCTGCAATAGTGTAATCTTTTATATGTAACTTATCCAACCCTGTGGTTATGTGGTCCTCAAGACAGGCACATGATGTCTATCTTTTCAGTGCTCTCTGAATTTTCCAAACAGACAAGAAGCTCTTCTACCTTACTACTCAATCATCTAATATTTTCAGAATGAAATTTTCACTCTGCAGTGAAGTGTGTGCTGATGTGAAACTTCCTGGCAGATCAAAACTGTGTGCCAGACCGAAACTTGAACTCGGGATTGAGCTACCCAAGCAGTGCCCTCACAGGTTTACTTCTGCCAGTACCTCACCTTCTACAAGGGCTATTCAGAAAGTAGGGAACGTTTCCATCTGATGCCGCTAGGTGCACGTTGATCGCATATATTTTGGTATGTGCATGCTCAGCAGCTCAGTCGGCATCCATCCGTGACAGTGGGAACGTCTCTGTGCATCTGGTTTTTTCGATATTCGAATTTGAAATGTGTGCTGCAATCAAAAATCCTGCCAGTTGTGAGGTGCAGTCTGTGATATGGTTTTTGTTGGCAAAAATCCTAAAACCTATAGAAATGTATCATGAACTGTGTGAAGTGTACAGATCAATGTAATGAGTGCATGTTCTGTCCAGAAATGGTGCATTTGGTTTAAAAATGGGTGAACCAACATTCATGATGAAGAGAAAAGTGGACGCCCGAGCATTGTGATTGACGATCTTGTTGCAAAAGTTGATGAAACGACTCGTGAAAACCGTCGCTACACATTAACGGAGCTTTCACTTTCTTTTCCACAAGTTTCATGGCTTTGTTGTTTGAAATTGTCACTCAAAAGCTAGGCTACCACAAATTTTATGCACAGTGGGTGTCCAAAATGCTTACAAAGCACCATAAAGAACAGTGAATGGGGGCAACGTTGACATTTCTGGAGGCCTACCACAAACATGGTGATTCGCTACTGGATTGAATCATAACTGGTGATGAGACTTGGGTGAAACACGTCAATTGCAAGACAAAATTACAGTCCATGGAGTGGGGGCACACAAGGTGGAAGTTGATGGTGACAGTGTTTTGGGATAGGCTAGGTGTGCTTCTTATTGATATTCTTGAACATAAATTCTGCCCAGTACTGTCAAACTTTGCACAGCCCTAGAAGAGCAGTTCAAAACAAACGCTGAGGAACACTGATGTCCTAAATTTTGTTTTCGCACAACATTGCCCGACCTCACATGGCAAACTGCACTAAAGAACTCCTTAATTCATTCAAATGGGAAATTTTCCCTCATCTGCCCTACAGCCCCAATTTTGCACCAAGCAACTTCCACTTGTTTCCCAAGGTGAAGAAATGGCTTGCAACACAGCACTTTGATGACGACACGGAACTCCAGGCAGGCGTGACTCACTGGCCGAAGTCTCAGGCGGCAGAATATTATGACGAAGGTCTTTCAAATCTTGTCCACCGCTATGATAAGTGCCTCATTGTGTTTGGTGACTATATGGAAATTTAGCATGTCAGTTTCTCTTTCAGATGTATATAATAAAATGTATTTCTTGTACTTAGTGTTTTTTAATTACAAAATGTTCTGTACTTTCTGAATAGCTCTCATACCCTGCAAACTTCACAGATGTTGTTCTGTGAAACTTGGAAGACTACCACTCTTGGAAGAAAGGATATTGTGAAGACATGTCATAGTCACAACAGGGGGATGTTCCCAGAATGAATTTTTTAATTCTGCACCAATATCTGTTCTTCTGGAACTGATAGTCCTGCAAGAGGTACATGAGATCTTATGTGAAGTATGGAAGGCAGAAGATGAGGTACAGGCAGAAATAAAGTTGTGACAACAGGTCATGAGTTGGACTTGGGTAGCTCAGTTAGAAAAGCACTCTCTGGCAAAAGGAAAAGGCCCTGAATTAGAGTATGGGTCTGGCATACAGTTTTAACCCGCCAGGAAGTTTCATACCAGTGCACACTCTGCTGCAAGACGATAATTTCATCCTGTCTTTAAATATTTATTTATATGTTTATTAACATTACAGAGTGATCCACTGCCTTAGTAACTATGGTGGGTTGTTTGCTACTAAAAATTAGTAACAAACTGTGGGGACAGACTCTTCATATTCTCTCAGTGCAGTTATTTTTCTTGTCCTTTACATAATTACATTGCTTATTTATATATTTGTGTCAGAAGCATTTACAATATATAACATAATGTACAATATTTACATGTCATGTGTATATATATTTACAAGACAATTATTTACACTTTTGCTACCCAGAAGTTAGCAACCTCTATTGCGTTGCATGTAGCAGGTCTTCTGTTGTGCATGTTGCTGGTCATTGGGTACACTGGAGCAGGTGGAAGGTCGTCTGCATTGCTCCACACTCACAGAGTGGCAGCTCCTTTAGGAAACCCCATTTAGTGAGATTGCTCTTACATTTCATGACACCCGAGCATAGTCTGTTGAGGGATTTCCATGTATTCCAATTCTCTGTGTAGCCGGGTGGTAGTCTTTCGCTTGGTGTAATCCATCCCACAGTACTGGTAAGCCTTGCACACCATAGTTCGATTCGGCATTGCTATGGTGCCCCAACTAGAGCCTCGGTAGATCTGAGGAAGCTCTTTCTGGATTTTAGTCATGGATTTGCTGGTTGATAGCCATATAGGGGGTGAGATTCAGAAGTTTCTGATTTTTTTCTTCTCACTTTTTGCTGCTACCTCTTGGCAGATGTCAGGGGCTGCAATTCCCAAGAGGCTGTACAGTTTATCCAGAGGAGTAGTCTTGAGGCACCCAGTGATGATATGACAAGTATCATTAAGAGCGACATCTACTGTTTTGGCATGGCAAGAATTGAACCACACTGGGCTTGCGTATTCTCCGGCAGAGTAACACAATGCAAGGGAAGAGGTTCTCACAGTGTTGACGTGTGCTCCCCAGGCTGCGCCTGTTAGCTTTCTGATTATATTGTTCCTGGCTGCCACTTTTTGCTTGGTATTTAGGCAGTACCTCTTATATGTTAATGCACGGTCAAGGGTGACCCCTAGGTATTAGGGATACGTACAGTGTTCTAGTGATGTTTCTTCCCAGGTGATTTTGAGGGCTCTGGCTGCCTGCTGGTTTTTAAAAAAATGTGATACATAAAGGACATTTTTGGAAAGGAAAAAATGTTTACTGTATCCTTAAGAAGAAATATTAGAAGAAAAGAAATATTTAGATAGTAAAAGAGGTCCCTTTACCTGGCTATTTCAAGTGGGAGGACTTCAGTAAACACTGCGAGCATATCTTACCTGAGTTAGGTATTCTACTTTGGTTACTACTGTATGTATGTATCTTGTGAGATTAACTCTACATGGTTTGTGTAAGAGGTTTAACAGTACTTTTTTTTACTGCAATTACTTCCTCCATTTGCCCATGCTGTAAGTAGGAGAGGAGCCTTGGAAATGTGACCTGGAGACTCATCTCCCCAAAAGGCACTTATTATCTATGTTGTGTGATTGGGTATGTGTAGCTAATCTTATGATACTACTTATATATTTTTATGTACAATATTATAGAATTCATATGTTTTACAGTTTGCATGTTATACAGCATACATTTTTGAAAATAATGAGCCAAAAACTAAAGATTTGTTGTTTTACTTTGTACAGGAAAATTTGTTGTTTTATTTCTTATTGGTAACTTACTTCTAAGGAAGTGTACCATACCATGACTTGGGTCAATATATGTGAGTGCAAGCTTTCTCGGCAAATTTCATATATGAAGTCTTCACGGGTTGTCGGCCGAGTAGCGTCATCGTCTCATAGAAACATTCTGATGGAATGCATCTCCATCATGGAATGCGTCTCCATCATCTTCGCCTGAAGCTGATGGAGACGCATTCCATTGAAACATTGCTATGACACGACGATGTTACTCAGCTGACAACCCGTGAAGACTTCATATTTGGGTCAATATGTCTGAGCCTCAAACATTTCTAGATGCTTGGGAAGAAGAAGGCCCAATGACCCTTGTCAGATGTTTCCCATTCTTTTTTATCATGTCTCAGCCTTCCAGAGATTTAATTGGCATTCTTCTGTAATATGCTCCTCTGTTATCTCATGTGTCTTGTCCAGCCTTCACTGTTCAAGCCAGTATGCCTCTGTTCTGTGTCTAATGGTTATATCAGTGAGGTATGTTGCAAGTACAATTCATAGGATTTCCATGGACATGGGCCAAATGCCCTTGACATCTTTGTTCATGCCTCTCAGTGGTTTTGTGGACCATGATTGACAACCATTTTGCCCAGGTACTTGCTGCACAACACATACTAGACTCAAAGAGGGCTGTGTGATACATTCTTACTGTCTCCAATGGTAGTCTGTAGTGAGCTGAGTTTAGCATGGCAAGTTTGTGCATTAGTCTTGTCACTTTCTCAATTTTAAGTCTTATGTGCTCGTTGAATGTTGCTATTTTTCTCTGTATGTTAGTGTTGTTCAGTCTAATAGTGGGGTTTCCCTGAAGTGATCAATAAATATACTGCCTTGTTTGCTGAAATCATGATCTTGTTGCGGCTGCACCTGTTACTTACATTTAAAGGAGTTGTGTAGCCTTGCTATCAGGTTGCCCTCTCGAGTTTGCAGTTATACTACTAGCAAGTCACCACTGTAGGCGACTATATCCTTAACCCAGTCATCTTCATCCAGATTGCTTAGGAGTGGTTGTATGCCAATACTGCAGAAAGCTGGCCTGCATATTGAGTCTTGTGGGCATCCTTTAGTTATTTTCTTGCCTGTCTTTACAGTAGTCGAGTAAGTTCATGTATAGAACTGTTGGTATCTGCATTTCTTGTAGCCATGTGAAAAAGGCAAGCCACCAGTGACTGTTGAAGGCACGAGCTATGTCTACTGCTATTGCTGCTGTGTATTTTTCTCGTGTGCCCTATATTATTTCCAGCATGGGCTTAATTACATGGTCTATGGAGCTTTCAGGTCTAAAGCTGTACTGACATGTACTAAGGCCAAAGAGCCTCCTGTGAGACTGTAACTGATTACAGAGTAGCCCCTTCTATACCTTAATCATAGTTTTCAACAGGCAGATGGCCCTACAAGTCTTTGGGTCTGTTTAGCCCTGAGCCTCGGGTTTTTGATGATTACTGCATTTGCAGTTTTCCGCATGGTAGGGGCCCTGTCCTGCAGCAATGCTTCATTCAGTAACTCTGTTAGAAAAAAGATGATCTGTGCAACTGTATTTTTCGTTGTTTCTGAGTGTATACCGTCGGGACTGGTGGTATTCTTATTGTGTAATTGTTTAATTGCTAACACTACCTTATCTTGGGCAAATGGGACAGCAATGAGGCCATCTCTGTAGATGTCATCCATTTGTCTTCATAAGTCTGTGTGGTGTTGTTGATTATTCATCTTTTGGTCATCATGGAGAAGCTTGTTCACTATGTACTCGGCTGAACATTCTGCCCCTTGCAGTAGTACCATCTGTGCACATAAGCGATGACAGTACTGTTAGCATCTTTACCTTGTCTGTTTGAAATTTGAATGATTCACTCCCTATATTGTTTTGTAGCTGAGTTTTGATGAAATTGTTCCAGTGATCCTGTCTTGTCTTTTATAGTTCATTTTTATAGTTTTGCTTTGCATAGCAGTATAGTTCTAGTCTTACTTCTCTCTTTTGTGGTGTTTTTGATTTTTGGTGATGTTTCCTTTCTACTGTAGCATCTTTCCTTAGTTTTGTTAACTTAGTGGACCAGGTGAGTTTCTGTTGCAGTGCATGGTTGCTCATTGGGATAGCTAATTGTGCTTTTTGATGCAGGTGTCTCAGAAAGTATGCTTTATAGTCTATGCTACCAGTGGCTGAATGGAGAGAAAATTCTTCAACCATGTCCCTTAAGTTATGCCAGTCACTCTTGTTTAGAAGAAGTCACTGTTTTTGTTGATAAGAAGTTCATATGTTCACGTTTGCATAAGTGTCTGTGTGGATGACTATGGTATTATAGTCACTTTGTGTGTCATTTTCTAGTACTTCCAATTTGTTGACATGTATCATGGTCTTTGCATTTGCTAGTGAGATGTCAATATTGCTGGTTCCTCCTGCATTTTTGCAGTATGTAGATGTTTGTTCTGCTTTGTTTAGAACGAAGAGGCTGCATTCATTTATTGTGTCAACTACAGTTTGTCCCGAACTATCAGTTTAATAAGTCATAGCTGCAAAATACTAACGTGAATTCTTTACACACGAATGGAAAAACTGGTAGAAGCCAACCTCGGGGAAGATCAGTTTGGATTCCGCAGAAATGTTGGAACACGTGAGGCAATACTAACCCTATGACTTATCTTAGAAAATAGATTAAGGAAAGGCAAACCTACGTTTCTAGCATTTGTAGACTTAGAGAAAGCTTTCGACAATGTTGACTGGAATACTCTCTTTCATATTCTAAAGATGGCAGGGGTAAAATACAGGGAGCGAAAGGCTATTTACAATTTGTACAGAAACCAGATGGCAGTTATAAGAGTCGAGGGGCATGAAAGGGAAGCAGCGGTTGGGAAGGGAGTGAGACAGGGTTGTAGCCTGTCCCCGATGTTATTCAATCTGTATATTGAGCAAGCAGTAAAGGAAACAAAAGAAAAATTCAGAGTAGGTATTAAAATCCATGGAGAAGAAATAAAAATGTTGAGGTTCGCTGATGACATTGTAATTCTGTCAGAGACAGCAAAGGACTTGGAAGAGCAGTTGAATGGAATGGACAGTGTCTTGAAAGGGGGATATAAGATGAACATCAACAAAAGCAAAACGAGGATAATGGAATGTAGGCGAATTAAGTCGGTTGATGCTGAGGGAATTAGATTAGGAAATGAGACACTTAAAGTAATAAAGGAGTTTTGCTATTTGGGGAGCAAAATAACTGATGATGGTCGAAGTAGAGAAGATATAAAATGTAGACTGGGAATGGCAAGGAAAGCAATTCTGAAGAAGAGAAATTTGTTAACATCGAGTATAGATTTAAGTGCCAGGAAGTCGTTTCTGAAAGTATTTGTATGGAGTGTAGCCATGTATGGAAGTGAAACATGGACTATAAATAGTTTGGACAAGAAGAGAATAGAAGCTTTTGAAATGTGGTGCTACAGAAGAATGCTGAAGATTAGATGGGTAGATCACGTAACTAATGAGGAGGTATTGAATAGAACTGGGGAGAAGAGGAGTTTGTGGCACAACTTGACAAGAAGAAGGGACAGGTTGGTAGGACATGTTCTGAGGGATCAAGGGATCACAAATTTAGCATTGGAGGGCAGCGTGGTGGGTAAAAATCGTAGAGGGAGACCAAGAGATGAATACACTAAGCAGATTCAGAAGGATGTAGGTTGCAGTAAGTACTGGGAGATGAAGAAGCTTGCACAGGATAGAGTAGTATGGAGAGCTGCATCAAACCAGTCTCAGGACTGAAGACAACAACAACAACAATTTGTCCACTATTGTCTGTTCTGCTTGCACGCCATAGTGTTGACCTTGCATTGATGTCACCAAGAATGGTAGTCTTTTGCCCTAAAAAAGTACGCTTTTTCTCTTATTTGATCAGCAGAAGGCTCTATTTCATAGGAACACTGTGCATACATGAATGTGATAATCCAAGATTCTCGTCCATGAATAACTTCAGCTGTGGGTTCAGAGTTGTGTTATTTTTGTGATAGTGTAATTTAAATTCACTATTACAGTTGCAGACTTGGCATTTTGATCCCAGTAATTGTTATGAGATGTTTGGGAAGGCCTGGAAGTTTCCTGCCATACATATTCAGCTCTTCGTGCAGATTATATCTGTCTGTACTTCATTCAGAAGTCTGCCCAGTTCTACTGCAACCAAAATGCTCCTACAGCAGTTTCATTGTAAGATCTTGCCAAGTTGGGGTATCTATTGAAGGCATAGCACTTAGATGTTGTCCCTTTAGAGTCATAACAAACACACCCATTCACCATCATGAAATCCTTATAAACTTTATGTATATTTAAACCCTCACCTCTGCATGTGGCGGCTTGCGCTAAGTGTCTGCAGAGCTAATGGTGGACGATTGGCAGGTTCTGTATCTTAAGTATCATTCCGTCTGCATGTTTCATTGCCGGAAAACATATTTTTTCCCCTTCCAGGTGACTGAGGCATAACATCTGACATAAAGCAGTCTGAAAAATGTCCCTATTTTCTAACCTACCTATGTGTAAATAACTCTCAAAATCATTATAATCAGTTATGTTGTTCTTTTGTTGTTTGGGGTTTCTGTCTGTGTCCTGTGATACATCCTGATGTGTGTCTTCCTCTTTGTTAGTGTATCCTGGGAATCGTGTGTGCATAAAGTATTTGTAACTGTATTGTTAGATAGCTAATTTGTATTTTGCATTAGGCTTCTGCTATATACGTAATGGAAACACTGTTTGCCCTCCTCATTATTATGTAGCAATTGAGTGTTTCCTTTGTGACTACTTCCTTGCATGCTTGTGCTGTGTGTGTTACCACCATATAAATCATGCAGGCTTTATGTATGGTCTGCATTTGATAGAGTCATGTTCTGAATGCAATTTAAATGAGGGTGTTGTGACCTAGTGAACTGTTTACAGAGGTTGTATCTTTAAATGTTTACTGGTGTAATGTCCTTTAATAGTCATGCCTCCCCCAGAATCACCAGTCTGTGCCTAGCTGGCAGGATGCTAACTTCTTCGTGTTGATTTAAGCTGATATATGAAAATCAGTGACAGGCCAGCACTCAGGTAATGTACCTATGTCAGTTAGAGGAACAGTCCCAGGCTAATTATCCAACAATTAACATATCCTGTGAAAATCCATACCTTAGCATCATCTGTGATGTGTCCATGTATCACTAATATTTACTGGACATTGTGATTAATTTTGGTGTTCTTACGACAGTGCATATTTAATTTCACGGTTTTGCCATTGTACATTGTGCCACTGTGACTCTGAATAATGGTTGGATTGGTTCTCTTCCAGGCATGTTTATAAATTAAGAGATGCCTGTCCCTTTACCTGTATAAACTGTGATTTGTATACTGGAACTGGTCATAAATAATGCTATAATGTGAACAAAGTGAGAGGAGCCAAGTATAAATTTAACTATTGTGTGGTCGTCATCATTTGATACTATCCTTCATAGTATCATTTTCCAGATTATAATTTCAGTACATCAAGATCTGAGACTTCAAGATATATAAAACTGAATGCAACATCAACGGTAGGTAACGTGCACATCACAACTGTTCATCAAAAACAACTCTAAAGATTACTAAATAATTATAATGTAGGACTGATTTCAAATTACGATGGCTGGCATGCATAAGAATTAAAGTTCAGCCAATTTGATTATTATTTTCAGACATATGCGCAATATGTGAAGAATTGTAGAACCAGTATGACTTAACGAGTCACTAAAGTTAAATTTTCAGCAAGTTCCCTTGGAGGAACCAAAGTACTGACTAATTTTTATAAGTCCCAACAATTTTTTGAGAATAGAGCATAGCAACACTCTGAGCACTCAATTCCTTCAAAAGTAGTGTTGTGAGATGCTCATCATGCATCAAACACCAAGACCCTCTGGAAGTTCTAATCCTAAATCACTTCCCATGATGACACCAACATGGTTAAACTGTCACTGAAGCAGACACAAACATCTTGCACAAATGCATCCCATACAGTCCCCTCCCTCACACTCATGTCTAGGGATTTATACCCTTCATCCTCACAGTGGGTCTCCAGCCATCACTGTGCTAGTTCACTAGGCTTGAAACGTTAATGTCTTTTGAACAACACATGATATTTACAAATTATTTGCATCATGAAATACATACTTCCTGAGTAAACTGACACTAAACACTGTATTTTGAACTTAAATATTCTATGACTTATTGTGATTTCTAGCACTTGCATGAAGTATAAATCTTTGAACAGCTAAAGTATTATGCTGATACACCAAGTGAGGCATCTTCTTTTTCAGAAAAATCCCCCTCTTTCTAATTATGGACTCAGAATTGATATAGCACCTCTGGTTTTCACATAACTTAAGGTATTAATAATATGCATTTAGCATTTATTTGCTGGATTAAAGGAACAGCATTGTCTAATTTTGATCTTGTTTACATAGAAGCATAGATATTTACATTTCTTATTATACGTGGGTCTTAATGATGCTGCAGGCCACTGTATGTAACATTCTGTCAGTCACAATTTCTAAAAGTAAAAATCAAATAATGTAATTAATGGTAATTAGTAACAGTCTCCTGCCAACCAAACGAACTTGTGAATTATCTAAGTGACTCCCTCCCCCGTGCAGGTACATTGTGCTGGCTGAACAGACAATTGTATTACTACAGGTGGACTGGAGCGAATGGGTGTGTCAGGTGAGGTGGACAGGGGGAGAAACAAGTGGGATGCAGAAGGAGGGGTTGGAAAGGGGTAGCCAGCAACTCAGAGGATGCAGGATAGGAATGTGGGGGGGGGGGGGGGGCAGCGGGTGTACAGAAAGGAGTGTGGCATATGGGCATCAGAGGTAGTGAGCTCAAGTGGGATACAGTGAAGATCACATGAAGATGTGGAATGGGAGGGCATGACATGACAGAGGAAGGAGAGACTGTTGGATAGAGGATGTGGATGCAGTGGGTTAGTGGATATTGAGCCTGGGAACATTACAGAAGCAAAGGTTGTGTACCATATCCTCACACATCCCTAACTGTCCCACCATACCCAAGAACCAATTGCAAAGAAATTCTTCCCTCATCACGCAGTACCATTCCAGACTGGGGTAAGTGAACCTATGTCCTTTGCCAGTGCACTTTACTATCTAACATTGTGCTGAGAAATGAGGGACATGCTATCTATGGTCCTTCCCACACCTCCTAAAGTAGCATTCCTCCATCCACCCAACCTACACAGTATCTTGGTGCATCCCTATGCCATTCTCACTACCAACTGCTTGCCACAAGGGTCATATCCCAGTGGAAGACACAGGTGCAAAACTGAACTGGTTTAAACACCTGCAACACCCAACTCCAGTCCTGTCATAGGCTTATCCTCTCCTATAAGCAGTTGTGAAAGCAGCCCTGTCATATATCAGTTCTGCTAAAATTTCTGCGCAGCATTTTATGTAGGCATGACCACCA
This sequence comes from Schistocerca piceifrons, assembly GCF_021461385.2. Classification (NCBI taxonomy): domain Eukaryota; kingdom Metazoa; phylum Arthropoda; class Insecta; order Orthoptera; family Acrididae; genus Schistocerca; species Schistocerca piceifrons. The sequence goes on along the minus strand of NC_060139.1, from coordinate 125,221,551 downwards.
GCTAGCGGTCCACCAGAACGAATGGCCACTGCCAGACTGTGGTGAATAACAAGGTTGACCTCTGTGGTGTAACATGTAGATTCTGTGGAATAACATGTTCCACTTCTAACCAATTCAGCTGATCAAAGATGTTTGTAGGAAGTGGAGACATTGTTTAAGTAGTTTCTAAGTTTGGAACATCCCACTGTGCATGCTCTGGTTTGCTTTATGTGCAGATTTGGTATAAAAGACGTCAGCCCAGAAAACCGACAAAGCGTGATGCCGAATGTGCACCTCCACCTGCTGTGAGGGCCTGCTTATGCTTTGGTGTGACAGCCTGGTGATGTCTTAGAAGCCAGAAAGCAAAGGGTGTGGGCAATAATGTCAAACCCAGAACAAGTGAAGATTATACCTAAGAACAGCCATTCTCTAATATTAAATCAGTACATCAGTACATTTTATGATGTTTGTGAGCTACGGGTTGAGAGAGATCTGTATCACCTGAAATTGCAAAGGAAATTGTATAGAGGAGATGTTGCAATTACAATGCAAGAAGAGTTATCACAAAACTGATTATGTCGCGTTAGTAGATTGAATAGATCAAAGCTCTCTTTCAGCACCCACCCATTGCAAAAGGTTAAGAAGTCTCATTACAGTATCGTGGCATTACATAGCCAGTCTACTACAACAAATAACTTCAAGAATGATGACCACAAGATATTTGTTAGGTAGAAGATGGCATAAATATCAGCAAGGTGATATATCATCCATGGAGTGGAACACACAATACCAAAACCCATGCATAATCTGTCACCCTGCTGATATGTTTGCCAACTTTTACCTTACAAATATCTTGTGGTCATTGTTCCTGAATTTATTTGTTATGCAATGACATGAGAATTCTTCACCTTTTGCAATGGATGTGCACTGAAAGAGAGTTCTGATCTATTCAAACTACTAAAATGATGTAATCAGTTTTGCAGTAAATCTTTTGTATTGTACTCACATTGTTTCCTCTATAAAATTTCATTTACAATTGCAGGTGGTACAGGTCTCAAAAAACTTGTAACTCATAGATAGGTCATTTGTAATTGCTGATTTGACAATAGAGAATGGCTGTTCTTATGTATAATCTTTACTTGTTCTGGCACTGCCACAATCACCCTCATCCTTTTGCTCCATAGTTTATAAGGAATTGCTAAACATTGATGCCAAAGCATAAGTGAGTCTCATAACAAAGCATGTGGATCCTATCCAGCTGTTATGTTTTTCTTCCCCCAAAAATTAATATTAATTTTTTTCCAAATTTTGTAATATCTTTGATATAGTTAATGATATTAATATAAGAGGGAAACATTCCACGTGGGAAAAATTTATCAAAAAACAAAGATGATGTGACTTACCAAACGAAAGTGCTGGCAGGTCGAAAGACACACAAACAAACACAAACATACACACAAAATTCAAGCTTTCACAATAAACTGTTGCCTCATCAGGAAAGAGGGAAAGAGAGGGAAAGACGAAAGGATGTGGGTTTTAAGGGAGAGGGTAAGGGGTCATTCCAATCCCGGGAGCGGAAAGACTTACCTTAGGGGGGAAAAAGGACAGGTATACACTCGCACACACACACATATCCATCCACACATATACAGACACAAGCCTCTTTTGAAACTATTTTCCTCTACTATTTAGTGACTAAGAAATGAAAATATGTGATTGTAATTTATGAAAATCCAACAAATACCATAGCAACCTTTAGTTTTAAATAACATAAATCTGTATATGAAACAGGTTAGAAGCCTTTCAAGTCAATCTGTGGTGTGAAATGAGGAAGATCTGTGTCCAAAAATATGAGGTAACACAGACGATTTAGTATAAATTATAAGATGTAAAATATATCACAATGGATCTAAATTTTGTGTGTGGGATTCACTGCATGATTCAGTGTCTCATTTTAATGGTTGACTGTGAACTTGTAACTATTTTCATTGACAATGTTAAACTTCAAAAGTAGGTAATGCAAACTGTGACAACAGTATCATACTGTGAAACTCCCCAGTCCCAACTCCCACTTCCTGCCCTCTTTCTCCCTTTAGCCACCTCATCTGAGGCAACCCTTCACCCCGGTCCACATGCTGCACTGCAATCCTGGTTGTGTTGTGTTCAGCCAATACTCTCTCTCTCTCTCTCTCTCTCTCTCTCTCTCTCTCTCTCTCTGTGTGTGTGTGTGTGTGTGTGTGTGTGTGTGTGTGTGTGTGTGTGTGTGGTGCACATTTTTTCTTTAGCCTGTCAAAGAATTTTTAAGGATTTTTCTGGAAGCTAAGTATTCATTATATTTTTGTAAGCCTGTCGATGACTCTATTGTTCCACTAGTCAGTGAGTGGTCTCTTTTACTCATAAATTATTTACATTTTACCAGAACTTTTCTCACCATATTTGGGTAAGTATTTTGATGTTTAACTATTTATAAATTAGAGTTTTGAATTTAATAATAAGTTTTGCATTTAACACATTTTGTAACTGTTGAAATACAAGAAACAATATTATAATTTTTTTTAATAATCATTAGATAGCTTTTGAATTACCTAATACTATGAACTTATAATATAAAGCCAAAAATTTCTAATATACTTTTCATGAAGACAAAGAATTCTTTTAGGGCATAAAATCAATTTTTGTTAAACTCGTTTTAAGTTAGTCTTTAATTTGGTAATGTGAATGGCAGTGAGATTTTTGGGAAGGGCATTGGCTACCTTCTGCCAGACGTGGGGTGCGTTATTTCATGTTATGCTGTTCTGTGGCTATTTACACAGTATTTTAATTTTTATCATGTATTATATTGTCTAACTCACAGATTAATTTTGCATTTGTGGTTTTTGTAATCAGTATTACTCTTAGCACATATAAACTTATAATGGTAAGCACACACAATTTTGGAAACAGGTTACAATATGATTCTCTGTTTTTGTCATCACAAATACTTCTGGTAGCTTTTTTCTGCAATGTTAGTAATATCTCCAGGTTGATTTGTGTTGTTGCACCCCATGCTTCTAGCACATTATTCAAATTTGATGTGAGCAATGAATAATATACAGTTTTTAGCTGATATATGATGGTAAACGTGTTTCTGGATAGCTTAAGGGCTAAGGAACCTGTATTACCCACCTGAGGTTGGTCTGGTTTGTGAGTACCCAGAATCTTGCCCAATTTTCCTTTTTTACAATGTCATTGCCTATGGTTAATTTTGTACCAAACTCTATTTCATGATGTTAAATTCCATATTTCAATCTCTGTAGCAGCTACATTTGGATACTAATCATTGACAGAATAGACTACTTCTTGATAACATTGTCATAGGCTTCATGTTTTTGCACAAATGTGGTGTGTCATCTGGTTAAAATATTTTTTAGAGTTAGGGTAACAGTCCTTTATATCATTAACATGATTAAGAAGAGAGGGAGTCCCAATATAGAACACTGAGGCACTCTATATTTGATATTAGTAATTTCCCAGTTTGCATAGTATGTAAGTAATATGACAATATTAACAAAATCAAATGCTTTTTCAAGGTCAGGGAACACTCTAGTAACAACTTCTTTGTCCCCTATGGCAGTTATTATTTTGTCTATTAACTACTGCATCTACTGAAGTTGACTTGTTTTTCATAAAGCTCTACTAATTCTCAAATATGAGAATGTGTTGACTCAGAAATGCCATTAGTCTAGTATAAATAAATTTCTGTTACCTTAGAAAATGCAGATAAAATTGAATGAATATCTTGTGTACTGGCCCAGTGACTTTGAAAGCTTGCCAGAGAACATGGAACTGGATCTCGACAGCTAGGTGAAGCCATTAATTCCACGGGCACTCACAGTGCCTTGGTGCATTGCCATATCCATTATGTAAGCCAATTAGAGCTTGCAGCCAGCCTAGAATTGCCACTGTGCCTCTGCCCAGCCCTTAATTGTGGAATCACTTTGCATTTGTATTGTTGTTATAACACACATTCTTTGTTTCAGATTTTGTTACAGCTTAGGTTGTCTCTCTGGATTATTTGTTGGACTTTATTTGCCTGTGATCCAACCTTCACTTGTCTGTTTGTCTTTGTCTTCACACTTAGTGATCTACTATTGACAACCCCTGACAGGCCCATCCACCCTAACAGGTTTGTTTTGAATCACTCCCAACCTTCTGCCAAATTCAAGATACAATAACTGGCAACCAAGTAAAAGGTTATCAACATATGACAAATGATAAACTTGTGAAACTCTTGGAGCAGCAACAGCATCTACTACTGCAGCAGCAAATGTAGCAGCAGTTTCAGCATCAGCAGTAACAAACCTAGTTGTTCCAACAAGAAATTCAGCTTCTGAAAGGTCAGCTGTAGATGCAGGATACTCACCCAATACAGACGGTAGTCACCTCCCAGGCAGAGAACTGCACACCCACTTTTCTACCATTTATTTATGCCAAAGAGGATTGGAACACACAGTTACAATGACTGACACAAAATTTCACTTCCTGTCAAGTCACTAATGACAGCCTTCAAAGGTCCCTCTTCCCGTCGTGGGTTTTCCCAGAGACATTTTTCTTTCTTAAGTAGTTGGCTGCTCTCTTAAATCAAGTCACCCTCACATTTAAGGAGATGAGCATGTTTCAGATTGTTGTTGACAATGATTCCATGTGTCAAATCGCAATTCAAATTCCATGAATACCACACAAACAACTTGTTCAGTGATATCACTCCTGGATGACTGATTTACATGATATTAAGTCACCAACGTGATTTCACTTAGATGAACCCAGCATGCAAATCCTCATAAGCAGGCTTTTTAATTCAAAACATGGTGATCCGTTTGGCTCCTGATCCAGAAGTACACATGTCAGCTCTCAGACTGGAAAATCGATTATTGTAAGGTATTTTAGACAACCATGCACCCCCTTGAAATAGCACAGGCAGCTAATGAGTGCCTCATTGGCTGACCATAATAGCGGTGGTCCAGATACCCCATTGCACTCCTGATACCCGAAATGCCTGTGAACCACTTTCCTAAAGGTGTTGTCATGATTCGTTGGCACTGGATGGATCAGTGGCCTCTGAACAACTGGTCATGCCACATCAGCATGAACAACATGGTTTTCCAACATGACCAGACCACTGTAGAGTACACACATGGTTGGAGATTTCAGATTACTGGTTGCAATCTGTCAATTGTGGGAAGGATTGACATCTCTGAAAGGTCTGCTGCAAATGATCCAGATAGTCAGATGTAAGTTCTCATATGCATCATGGAATGGTGCATAAAACTCAGGCAATTGTCCCCTAAGTGATCCTTTCATCAAAAAGCTACTTATAAACCTCATAGTTGTGGCCAAAGATGTCTGTTTCCAAGTGGACAGAGGAGGTACCATCTTCTTGGTTAACCTCCAAACATATGCCTATTCCCTGGAATTAGCCTCCCCTCCTGCACATTGCTAGGATATGGTGACAGTTCATTTCCTCTCTGGGGTCAATTCACAATCACCACAGTCTTCAAGAGGGTCACATGGGTGATAACACTTCTTGCTGTCAATACTCACACAGATGAAAACAGTTTTGGTTTGGATGCATTCTCGTTGCTTGGATTCTCCATTGGCGACAAGTTTCACATCATTTCTGACATGGTTTCTTGCCAGGAACTTGATGACTTTTGTGCTGAATTCACACCTACATCCACTTCTGGTGTGGTATGCATCACAGATTTTCACGTTCATATTCCCTTGCATCCAGATGCAGTGCCCCGTTTCTGCTGAATGTGCCCCATTCAAGCTTCCTCACATCAACAATCAGTGCCCAGACACATGTTGAGACATACCCTGTACCACCTCCAAAACAGCTCGTGAAATAGCTCATTAGAGGCAAATATTTTTCTGAGACTGACCTTGCGAAAGCGTATTTGCAAGTGCGGCTGGATGAGTAGTTGCAAAACATCTTGGTTATCAACATTCTCTTCTACATAAACAAATACAAGTGACTGATGGCCTTTTAGGAATTCTTTCCGTCCCTCAATCTTTCAGAGATACCTGGAATAGTTAATCACATCCATACATACATCTACAGTCTGCAAGCTACCTGACAATGTGTGATGGAGGGTACTTCTGGTACTATTAACTGACTCTTGCTTTCCTATTCCATTCAGGAATGGTGCATGGGAAGAATGTTTGCCAGTAAACCTCTGTACTCAGAAAGAATTTTTACTCTGCAGTGGAGTGTTTGCCAATTTGAAATTTCCTTGCAGATTGCAACTGTGTGCTATACTGAGACCAAAACTGGTACCTTTGCCTGTTGCAGTTGAGTGCTTTACTGACTGAAATATCCAAGCATAACTCATGACCCACCCTCATGGCTTTACTTGTGCCAGTGCCTCATCTCCTAACTTCCAAACTTCACAGAAGTTCTGCTGCTTACCTTGCAGGACTAGCTGTTTTGGAAGAAAGCATATTGTGGACATACGAGGTGCGACAATAAAGTAATGAGACCGATTTTCTTTGTAAGATGTGGCAACCCTGCAGGCTTGCGTAGGCGCAATATCTTTGACCTTGGTCTATATGCTGGTTCTAGTCCAAGCAGCACATTGATGCAACTGCTCAGTAGTGAGTTGTGCTGTAATAAGTTAACACGTATTTGTGTGTCTCGCCCCAGAAATGGAACCGCATAATATTACGCAGCAGTATGCCATTTCTTTTTGTGATAAATTGTGTGAAAACATGATGACAACTTACAGTAAGCTTCAGAAGGCTTTTGGAGGGGAGGTTATGTCAAGAGCTCAAGTTTTTCATTGGTATAACATGTTTAGTGAAGGCAGAATGAACGTTGAAGATGAAGACCGCAATGGAGACCATCAATCTCACAGACGGATGTCAACTTGGCTAGGGTGCATGAACTTGTAAGATCTGATCGAAGATTATCCATGAAAATGATTGCAGAAGAACTGAACATCAGTTGGGAAATGGTTCGGCTAATAATAACTGAAGATCTTGATATGAGAAAGATTTGTGTAAAAATGGTCCCCAAAAATCTTACACAACAGCAAGAAACATGGAAAAATGTGGCAGCCAATCTCTTAGCGCAAACAGAAATCAATCCAGAATTGTTGAGCCCTGTTATCACTGGTGATGAAAGTTGGTTTTCTCAGTACGATCCAGAGACAAAATGCCAAAGTTCACAATGGTGCTCAAAGGATTCATCCAGACCAAAAAAAGCTCGCATGTCAAAGTCAAAAGTGAAATGCATGCTTGTGTGTTTCTTGGATTCCAGGAGAATTGTTCATAAAGAGTGCGTGCCTCCTGGACAAGCAGTTAACCAATATTACTGCAAAGAAATTTTAGAAAGACTTCGTAAAAGAGTTCTTTGTGTCCGTGCCAACATCGCTGATAATTGGATTCTGCATGTGCCATCCCATACTGCTCTGTCAGTATAGCAACTTTTAACCTCAAAACAAATTTCAGTACTACCACATCCACCTTATTCACCAGATACCACTCCATGCGACTTTTTTCTATTTCCAAGAGTCAAAAAGGTGGTCAAGGGATACCATTTTCAAACAACACAAGATGTCCTAAAATCTGTGATGAGGGTCTTGGAGAAGTTGAGTTCCATAAATGTTACCATCAATGGCAGAAGTGCTGGAAAAAGTGCATGCAATTGGAAGGGAACTACTTTGAAGGAGACAGCACTAAACTTGACTAAAACAGTAAGCAACATTTTTTTTCTTTTTTTTCACATCAGTCTCATTACTTTATTGTCGCACCTCGTATGGCTTAGCCACATCCTGGGGCATTGTTTCCAGAGATGAGGTACTGGCAGAAGTAAAGTTGTGAGGGTGGATGATGACTTGTGCTTTGACAGCACAGCTGGTAGAGGACTTGCCTGTGAAAGGCAAAGGTCCTGAGTTCAAGTCTCTGTCTGACTCACAGTTTTAAACTGCCAGGAAGTTTCATATTGGCACACATTCCACTGCAGAGTGAAATTTTATTCTGGAAACAATCCATCAGGATACTGCTAAGCCATGTCTCCACAATATCCTTTCTTCCTGGGGTGCTAGTCCCACAACATATGCATGATAACTTCTGTGTAGTTTGGAAGGTAGGAGATGAGTTATTGGTGGAAGTAAAGCTATGAGGACAAGTCATGCATTATGCTTGCATAGCTGAGTAGCTAAAACACTTTCCAATTTAAGACAAAAATCCCAGGTTCCAGTCCCAGACTGACACACAGTTTTAATCTGATGGGAAGTTTCAACCCCGTATTAGTTCTAATGTCTTGGTTTTTTTTTTTTTTTTCATTGTGGTCATTTTGCTAGATGTATGTGGGAGGAAGTAGTATGTTGTCTGACTCTTTCTGGAATGTACTCTCTAAGAATTTCAACGATAAACCGCCCCGTGATGCACATTTTCCCTGTAACATCCACCAATGGAGCATCTCCGTAATACTCTCATACCAAATAAGCAATCCCATAATGAAACACACTGCTCTTCATTGGATCTTGTTTACCTCTTCTATTAATCCAAAGTGGTGAGGCACCCTTACACTATCTCAATGGTTTAACTGTCGTAAGTGCTATGTGTCAGGAGCCTCTGTGAAAACTTTGCAAATTATTTACTACATTATGTAACACAGGGCTAAAGTTCCACTTCGACAAATGCAGGTTTTTCCCATATCAAGTGGAATAACTTGGGCATTTGCTAAATAAAGAAGGGATTTTGCCCCCCTAATAGCAGTATCACAGCTATGAACTCTTTGCATCACCCCCAACATTTACAGGAGCTGCAAGCCTGTATGGAAAAGGTAAATAATATGAAAGACAAGTGGCCCATATCATGCACTCGTTAAACCAGTTGTGGAAGAAAGGCATTCAGTACAGATGGAAATGAAATGAGAGTATGGCATCGTTGGCCAGGCGGCCACATCCAGGGAAGTTCGGCCGCCAAATGCAAGTTTTATTTCAGTCAACGCCACATTGGGTGACTTGTGCACTGATGATGAGAATGAAATGATGATGAAGACAACACAACATCCAGTCCCCAAGTGGAGAAAATCTCCAAGCCGGCTGGGAATCAATTCTAGGCCTGCTTGCATGGAGGCAAGCACGTCAGCACCCAGCTAAGCAGGCAGACTCAGTACAGATAGACGGCTGCCAAGAGTATGCCTTCACTCAGTTATGGCTTAATGCTGTGCCCGACACCCTGCCTTGTACCATTTTTCCCATTGCATTTGCTGGTTCTGGTTGCAGCTGCCTCCTGCTTTCCACTGCAGATGTGGCATCCATGGGAGGCGAGGTTGTAAGGAACAGACTTTGTGATGTGGCACAGGAGACTACTGTCTAAGTGGAGATGACATTGGTGGTTGGTGTGTTTGATATGAACAGATGTATTTATGGAGCTACCTTAAAGTGGAGATTGACCCTTAGAAAGGTGGCTTATTGAACTGAGAAGGAGCCGGTGTTGCAGATTTGGGAATAGGTGTTGAGGCTATGGAGGAAAGGTGAAAGGATATCCTTGCCATGAGCCCTATCATGAAAATGTTACAGTGAAAATGCATCAGACAAGGGATTTTAGGTGTGACTGGAGAGGAAGGGTTCTTCCCAATGACCCATAAATAAGTGTGCATAGGATGGTGCCATGTGGGTACCCATGGCAGTACCAAAGATTTTTTTATAGATCTGACCTTTGAATGTAAAATAATTGTGGATCAGGTATGGGTGACTAGGAGGATTATGAAACAGGAGGATGCTTGGAAAGGTAGTGGTCATGGTTGCAAGGCCAATAGGGAATAGGGAGACCTGTGGGGTTGGATTTGAGAAGTTTGAGGAATAGGTAAAATGTACGAGTGCAACAGGTGTGAGGAGGGAAATGAATTCAGGTGTCTGATTTTGGGATGGGCCTAAGGTCTTGAGGAACTGGTGACAGTCATGTTGGACTTATGGGATGGAATCATGCTCATAAGTTTTGTAAGCAGAGATGTTAGAAAGTTGGCACAGACCCTCAGTCATCTAGTTACCACGATTCAAGACCACTGTGGGATGGATAATAAGGTTATCAGTTTATGAATAGGTGCACATTCCACAGGGATTTAAGTAAGGTAGGTGAAGCCAGGCTAGAAGTGGGAAGTTCCTGAAAGATTACAAGAGGATAACTGGGTGGAATGGGAGGAGGATCACAGTTGAACAGACGTTGAAACACTTTTACGCAAGATTCTGAGTGAGGTTTTGGTTGGCTGTTGTCAGTGGAATGCATGACAGAGAAATATTTCCACTGCATAGAACAAGTAAAGGAAAGAAGGTCCTTTACAACACAGTGTGAGTGAACTTAGGTTTTGGGCTACTGAGATTTCTGTAGGAGTCAGAGTTTTGGCAGAATAGTTGACAACAGTCTTATGGCATGTGTGTTCAGGAGCAGTGTGTTTCATGGAGGATGGAGGACATTTTTTGGCATGTGGAAGGTGGAATAAGTCAGCAAGGCATGGTTAGGGAGCTATGAGGGGTTATTGGGGGGAGAGGGGGTTGGATGAGAGTGGTAGGCTGTTTCTTGTCTATAGGTAATCCCATGCAAGCATAAGTCAGGAGCAGCTGGCACAGCTGGTGCTAGAAGTTCTATTCCTGTTGTTTAAGAGCATGTGTTCCTATTGAAATGGTGGCATTAAGGAAGTTGTGGTCACAGATTGTAAGGATTTTTTTGAAAGGAGTAAAGGCTATCAAGTATAGTGTGAGCTTGGATTGTACAATCATGAAAGACTAGACTGTTGAGGGTGAGGAGCGTACAGAACTGGAAAAGGTGAAGGTTATTGCAGTAGGATGGTTGATAGCCTGAGATGCTATTTTTAATGCTAAGCCCACTAGGTGGGATACCATACACTAGACATGGTTTCAGAAAAACCATATGTGACTGGAGTTTTGCTAGAGCAAAGGAGAATTTTTGGAATTGGTGAAGGCAGAAAGAGAAAGAAAACATGGCTGGATGGCCTGGAGACAAAAGGAGTGACTGAGAGAATTGTTTAAAAAGGCTGAAAATAATAAGGTGAAAATGTATGGTTGAAGTGTTATTATGGAAATAAATGGTAGATACTATATACAGAGCAGTGCAGGAAGTTAAAAACAAGATCAGAAATACTGTAAAGAAGCTGGATGTAGTAGGCATGCTCACAAATAAATATGTTCAGTCACAAATTGACATATGCTGCGGTAAGAAACTTGTGTGATCGTAAATAAACACAAGTGATTGGCCACACCTGGTGGGGCAGCATGAGTTGGTAGTGTAGAATATATTAAGAACAGCACTGGAATTAAATGTTCTACAGGGGGCTGCTTCTTGTATTGTTATGAACTGCTGAGATTATCCAAAATCTACTCTTGTTATTAAAAGGTTTCTACTAGCTGTTGGTTGTCAACTTTATACAGTATTCTTATTATTTGCCTCTTAGAATAAGTACTTTTACTTTTTTCACCTAAACTGCATTTCTCCAGACGATTATGCTGTGAGACAAAATGGAGTGAAAGTATACACAGTATATCCTAGCCATGCCAACTGCAAGTCAACGTTGCGAGAGTGATTTCTGAGAGCAAAGCAGGCATAATTGAACTTTTGGTCAATTTATCCACATGCTAGTGCCACCTCGGTTTATTGTCCATCTGGATGCTCTGACCGTACCCACCCTATTATTGCCCAATGTTGACATATTAATTTTTTTAAGTAAGTTAGTATTTTGGGTGGCTGGTCACATTTTCACAGCACTTGCCATGCTGAGATAGTGACACACTGCAACAAGTGATAGTGACAGTGACAGTTCAATTAAAATAACCAGTTTTATAAAAAATACTCATCTTTTTGGTCACTCTTCTTTGTTGTGAACTGAAGGCTGGATGTCTATTTCTGTACTTTGGTTTAAATTTTTATGATCGTGTAGAGGATGACTGAGTTCCTACTTCAAGAATTGTGTGAAAACTGGTAATCTTTCCGCAGAATTACACATATATGTTCAGTCATTTCATTTCACTTCACAATCCAATCCAATAAAACACATCCTTGCACTTCAAACTCTTACAACCAACCGAACTAAAAACACAGATCTATTTCTAATAACATGCAGTAAAGAAATTACTCACATATATCAGTCTATTTATGTAAAATAATCTTCGTAACATACATTTCATAAATAAAATACAAATAATTGTGTATCTTTTTTGAGAAGACCATAATCATTGTTGTAATTACATTAAGAACTTATGAAGGTTGACGTTTAAACATATTCACGTAGCTATGTGGTACTGGATTTTCGGCTTTTATGTTTTCATGGTATCGTTCATTTCATTTGATCCAAGATTGGTTAGTACATTTATCTCACCATAATCAGTTTTATTACAATGCCTTGGAATCTCAAACTTCCTGTGTATATACATTTGGTCTGTACTGCAGGTACCTGTGTGTCAATTTTATTTGTTTTTGGTTGTATAATGTGAGTATTAGTAAGATTAATATTAATCTTTTGGCTATGAATCAGTTGTAAGCCTGTTCCATTGTTTTCCTGGCTGTATTTGGTATGGATGTGTTTGAGCCTTTATAAGTATACTTGTGTCATCCATAAACATTACAGTTTTTGAAGCATTCTCCAATATCCTGAATAAACCATTTACATAGACCAAGAAAATGCACATGCCTAACATCAAACCCTCAAACTTACAGGAACACTATATTTAATGTTTCCCCTGTCTGGATTTAACCTTATTCCTTTGTATCATTTGATAAGATGACTCTTTGTTTTTTATTGTAACAGAATTTTATGATCTACATAGTTAATGGCCTTGGCAACTTCTTGTTTAATTCTCAATAGAGAATCCTATACAGAAGCCAAACTGAGCTGTTGTTGCAAGGTTATTTTCGGAAAGATAATTCAGTATATACCATTGTAAGGTACCTTCATTGAAATTTTTGAGAACACAGGTAACAGAGAGATCGATTTATAATCAGAATTCAGTTACTTGTCTCCACGTCAGGTGTTACTACTGCTTACTTCAGCATATCCAGACACTACGGGATGATGATGGCATTGAAACAGAGGATGACTCGCGTAAAGCTGAAATACTAAACACCTTTTTCCAAAGCTGTTTCACAGAGGAAGACCGCACTGCAGTTCCTTCTCTAAATCCTCGCACAAACGAAAAAATGGCTGACATCGAAATAAGTGTCCAAGGAATAGAAAAGCAACTGGAATCACTCAATAGAGGAAAGTCCACTGGACCTGACGGGATACCAATTCGATTCTACACAGAGTACGCGAAAGAACTAGCCCCCCTTCTAACAGCCGTGTACCGCAAGTCTCTAGAGGAACGGAGGGTTCCAAATGATTGGAAAAGAGCACAGATAGTCCCAGTCTTCAAGAAGGGTCGTCGAGCAGATGCGCAAAACTATAGACCTATATCTCTTACGTCGATCTCTTGTAGAATTTTAGAACATGTTTTTTGCTCGCGTATCATGTCATTTCTGGAAACCCAGAATCTACTATGTAGGAATCAACATGGATTCCGGAAACAGCGATCGTGTGAGACCCAACTCGCCTTATTTGTTCATGAGACCCAGAAAATATTAGATACAGGCTCCCAGGTAGATGCTATTTTTCTTGACTTCCGGAAGGCGTTCGATACAGTTCCGCACTGTCGCCTGATAAACAAAGTAAGAGCCTACGGAATATCAGACCAGCTGTGTGGCTGGATTGAAGAGTTTTTAGCAAACAGAACACAGCATGTTGTTATCAATGGAGAGACGTCTACAGACGTTAAAGTAACCTCTGGCGTGCCACAGGGGAGTGTTATGGGACCATTGCTTTTCACAATATATATAAATGACTTAGTAGATAGTGTCGGAAGTTCCATGCGGCTTTTCGCGGATGATGCTGTAGTATACAGAGAAGTTGCTGCATTAGAAAATTGTAGCGAAATACAGGAAGATCTGCAGCGGATAATCACTTGGTGCAGGGAGTGGCAACTGACCCTTAACATAGACAAATGTAATGTATTGCGAATACATAGAAAGAAGGATCCTTTATTGTATGATTATGTAATAGCGGAACAAACACTGGTAGCAGTTACTTCTGAAAAATATCTGGGAGTATGCGTACGGAACGATTTGAAGTGGAATGATCATATAAAACTAATTGTTGGTAAGGCGGGTACCAGGTTGAGATTCATTGGGAGAGTGCTTAGAAAATGTAGTCCATCAACAAAGGAGGTGGCTTACAAAACACTCGTTCGACCTATACTTGAGTATTGCTCATCAGTGTGGGATCCGTACCAGGTCGGGTTGACGGAGGAGATAGAGAAGATCCAAAGAAGAGCGGCGCGTTTCGTCACTGGGTTATTTGGTAACCGTGATAGCGTTACGGAGATGTTTAATAAACTCAAGTGGCAGACTCTGCAAGAGAGGCGCTCTGCATCGCGGTGTAGCTTGCTCGCCAGGTTTCGAGAGGGTGCGTTTCTGGATGAGGTATCGAATATATTGCTTCCCCCTACTTATACTTCCCGAGGAGATCACGAATGTAAAATTAGAGAGATTAGAGCGCGCACGGAGGCTTTCAGACAGTCGTTCTTCCCGCGAACCATACGCGACTGGAACAGGAAAGGGAGGTAATGACAGTGGCACGTAAAGTGCCCTCCGCCACACACCGTTGGGTGGCTTGCGGAGTATCAATGTAGATGTAGATGTAGGTGGTGAACTTTGACTCACTGACTGACTGCAAAGGTAGTGCTGCCAAGTCAGCAGCAGATTTCAGTACTTTGGTTTCAATACCATCATAACCAGAAGAGTAATTACTTTTTTATGATATGATGATTTTTGTGGTCTCTCTCATAAAAAAATTTGCAAAACTGATGTTCAGTGGTGGATTATGCATTTTTTGCCCCCTTGTTTTCAGCTACTATTGGGAACAATTCATTGAATTTAGGAGCAAATGATTTGAATTTTGTACCATCTGCTTCACTGCAAATCTGTCTGAGAGATCAGTATCATTTTCATTGCTGAGTTCATTGATTCATATCTACTAATGTTCCAAATTGTTGCCTTATTCTTGGAATTTTGTTTCTTTTATACTTACTACAAGGGCTTTTCTTTTGATGACAAGCTGAATAATTTTGCAGCAGTGCTTGTTATGCATTTTTAATTCTTATTTAGAGATAGTCCTTTGGATTAAATAAATCTCTCTCTTTACAATACAAGTAATTTTGATCACTGCTGTTAGCCAGTGCAACACAACACTAGACAGTTGTTCTAAGCACACAGCATATCAAACAGTTGTAACATACTAGAGTGGATTTACAGTAACAAAATTATACAGTTAAATTAATCAACAAAGAAAACTGATTTGTTGCTATTCACCGACAGGAATGCAAACATGTAATTGGTTAAATGGCTCTACTGTAGTCTGTGGGTCTGTTTATCACTGCTGCATTGTGCCCTAATGAAATCTATTTGAATCGTAAATCTCAACCTCTGGAACAGTCAATGAATAAACTGCATAACACTAATAAATGCAAATAGTAAATAAAATGATGAATGAGTAGGAGCAGCCTCTTTGGACAATGATGTACCAAGACAATAGTGTGATATTCAGTCTTTACCCCAAGAAAACATGTTATTTTGAATGGTGCCTTATAAAAGCTAATATTTTTCTCAGATGCACAAATAAAATTTAAAATAGCAGTGTAGACAGATCAAACAAAGCATATATAGGCACTGTTTAATATGTACCAATGGTATAAATAAAATTTAAAATAGCAGTGTAGACAGATCAAACAAAGCATATATAGGCACAGTTTAATATGTACCAATGGTATAAATAAAATTTAAAATAGCACTGTTGACAGATCAAACAAAGCATTTATAGGCACTGTTTAATATGTACCAATGGTATTGTGCAGTGCATCCACACATTAATGTGAACCGATTCCCCACATTTAATAGTACACTGAAATCTACCTGAAAATCAGCTCATCTAACAATATTCAGTACTAAAAGTGTATATAAATTTGCAATAAATAAACCCTATCAAACTGTAAACTGATGGACTGAAATAAAGATGCCCGTCCAGCCACACCCCACATTAACACTTTATCATGCATGCAGTTCATAGGCTGTACAAGATGTTACCAGTTGACCTGACCAAGAACAGGAAGCAAAAGGCTGAATCACAGCTCTGCATGCTCCCTCCTCGTCTGTCATGTGACTTAACTTCTCTAGTCAAAAGACTTACTACGTGCCTGACCCCAATTGTAAATATTGGTTCTGCACAGCTATTTAAAATATTCTGATTGTGTCAGCATACATGTTTGTATTGAATATTAAACAGTGCAAAATCCAGGATGGAATAACAGCAATAATATGAAAAGGATAGTTTGCTATTCACCATGAAAAGGACATTTTGAGTCACAGAAAGGCACAATGAAAAGACTGCTACATACTTAAGCTTTTGACCAAAAGGCCTTCTTCCAAAATAAAGAAT
The DNA here is from genome assembly GCF_021461385.2 of Schistocerca piceifrons. Taxonomy (NCBI): domain Eukaryota; kingdom Metazoa; phylum Arthropoda; class Insecta; order Orthoptera; family Acrididae; genus Schistocerca; species Schistocerca piceifrons. The sequence continues at coordinate 125,205,047 of NC_060139.1, read as the reverse complement.
GCAATCACATCGACAACTCATACACACATGACCACTGTCTGCAGCTGCTGTGGCAGAACTGTAGACTGTGACTGTATCTAATGGCAGCAGCAGTCTGGCTTGGTTGTAGTGGGTGGTAAGGAGCAAGCATAGAATAGGGAGGGGGAGGAATAACAGGTTAGGAGTGAGTGAAGATGTAATTCTGCTTGAGGATGCATGCCAGGGATATGATGGGGATAGGATAGAGCTGCTCAGTGGTGTTGGGAGGTTTGAAAGGGGGGGGGGGGGGGTGCATCAGGAAAGGAGAAAAGCAGAGAAGGGGAAAAAGACTGGTGGATGCATTGTCGGTATAGAAGACTATACTGTGCTGGAGTGTGAGCAAGGAAGAGGATATTTTGATGGAGGACAGGGACTAACAAAGGCTGAGGTCAGGGGAGTTAGGGGATTGTAGAATATGTTGCAGGGAGAGTTCCTACGTGTACAGTTCATAAAAGCTGATAAAGCTGATGTTGGTAGAAAGGATCAAAATGTGAAGCAGTCACTGAAGTGAAGCACATCGTGTTAGACAGCATTTTCAGCAACTGGGTGGTCCAGTTGTCTCTTGGCCACAGTTCATCAGTGGCCATTGATCCATACAGACAGCTTGTTTGCTGTCATGCCCATGTAAAAAGCAGCACAATGGTTGCAGCATAGTTTGTAGACAACATGGCTGCTTTCATATGTCACTCTGCCATTAATACTGGAGTAGATGGTGGTAGGAGGATGTATTGGACAGGTCATACAACTAGGTCTGTTGCAGAGATAGGAACCATGAGGCAAAGGGTTGGAAGCAGGGTTGGAGTAGGGATGGGCAGAGATATTGTGTAGGATTGGTGGGTGGCAGAAACCACTGGGGGACAGTGAGCATGTGGTAGATGGTAGGTGACTGGAGCGAAAAGGCATGGGAGATCTGTTTTTGTACAGAGCTGGGAGGGTAATTTTGTACTGTGAAGGCCTCAGTGAGATCCTTGGTATATTTGGAGAAGGACTGCTCATCACTACAGAGGTGATGACTGTGGGTGGCTTCCTGTGTAGGCAAGTATGATATAGAATGGGTGGCAGCCATTGAAACAGAGGTATTGCTGATGATTGGTTGGTTTGATGTGGATGGAGCTACTGATGTAGCCATCCTTGAGCTCGAGGTCAACATTGAAGAAAATAACTTTTTGGGCTGAGGAGGATGAGGTGAAAACCAGGTGAATGAATGGGGGAGAAGGTGTTGAGATTCTGGAGGACTATGGGATGGCTCTTATCACCCCTGGTCCAGGTCAGGGGCAATTCTAGAAGTCGGTCAAGGAGGGGGTTTGGGGGAATGGAATATTACTTAACAAAAGGAGAGTTTGTGTCCTCTACTGACAAATTGGTAACAGTTAGTGTTGCTTAAAGTAGTTTCAGGTAACTGTTTTGGAGTTCAGGGATAAAAATGCGTTTTAATAAATAATAAGACGCCTATTTTAAGTTAAATGATATTTATTGGTTTAGATAGTAAGCTACTTTCCACTCTTATTCTTTTGTTAAAATGTGTTTGAAATACATTGTAACCTATATTGCTACATAATTATTTTAAAAAAATGATTGAATCTGTTGGAGTAATATATTCACTGATTTCTGAAGTCATTTTATCCAGTCTAATATGATAGTCCATAGGGGGGGGGGGGGGGCTATTACCTGCATACCCCCCCCCCCCCCCCCTCCCTTGACATTGCCCCTGGTCCAGGTCACAAATATGTTATCAGTGAATCTGCACCATGTGACAGGTTTGGGTTTCCGAGTGGTTAGGAGGGATTCCTCTAAATGGTCTATGAAATTGTTGGCATGGGAGTTATTTGTAGATGAAAAGTAATGGTGGGTGGGGATATATCTACATCTACATCTACATTTATACTCCGCAAGCCACCCAACGGTGTGTGGCGGAGGGCACTTTACATGCCACTGTCATTACCTCTCTTTCCTGTTCCAGTCGCGTCTGGTTCGCGGGAAGAATGACTGCCGGAAAGCCTCCGTGTGCACTCAAATCTCTCTAATTTTACATTCGTGATCTCCTCGGGAGGTATAAGTAGGGGGAAGCAATATATTCGATACCTCATCCAGAAACGCACCCTCTCGAAACCTGGACAGCAAGCTACACTGCGATGCAGAGCACCTCTCTTGCAGAGTCTGCCACTTGAGTTTGCTAAACATCTCCGTAATGCTATCATGCTTACCAAATAACCATGTGATGAAATGCGCCACTCTTCTTTGGATCTTCTCTATCTCCTCTGTCAACCCGACCTGGTACGGATCCAACACTGATGAGCAATACTCAAATATAGGTCGAACGAGTGTTTTGTAAGCCACCTCCTTTGTTGATGGACTACATTTTCTAAGGACTCTCCCAATGAATCTCAACCTGGTACCCACCTTACAACAATTAATTTTAAATGATCATTCTACTTCAAATCGTTCCGCACGCATACTCCCAGATGTTTTACAGAAGTAACTGCTACCAGTGTTTGTTCCACTATCATATAATCATACAATAAAGGATCCTTCTTTCTATGTATTCGCAATACATTACATTTGTCTATGTTAAGGGTCAGTTGCCACTCCCTGCACCAAGTGCCTGTCCGCTGCAGATCTTCCTGCATTTCACTTCAATTTTCTAATGCTACAACTTCTCTGTATACTACAGCATCATCCACGAAAATCCGCATGGAACTTCTGACACTATCTACTAGGTCATTTATGTATATTGTGAAAAGCAATGGTCCCATAACACTCCCCTGTGGCACGCCAGAGGTTACTTTAACGTTTGTAGATGTCTCTCTGTTGAGAACAACATGCTGTGTTCTGTTTGCTAAAAACTCTTCAATCCAGCCACACAGCTGGTCTGATATTCCGTAGGCTCTTACTTTGTTTATCAGGCGACAGTGCAGAACTGTATCAGATGCCTTCCGGAAGTCAAGGAAAATGGCATGTACCTGGGAGCCTGTATTTAAATTTTTCTGGGTCTCGTGAACAAATTAAGCGAGTTGGGTCTCACACAAATACTGTTTTCAGAATCCATGTTGATTCCTACACAGTAGATTCTGGGTTTCCAGAAATTACCTGATACGCGAGCAAAAAACATGTTCTAAAATTCTACAACAGATCGATGTCAGCGATATAGGTCTATAGTTTTGTGCATCTGCTCGATGACCCTTCTTGAAGACTGGGATTACCTGTGCTATTTTCCAATCATTTGGAACCTTCTGTTCCTGTAGAGACTTGCGGTACATGGGTGTTAGAAAGGGGGCAAGTTCTTTCATGTACTCTGTGTCAAATCGAATTGGTATCCCGTCAGGTCCAGTGGGCTTTCCTCTGTTGAGTGATTCTAGTTGCTTTTCTATTCCTTTGACACTTATTTTGATGTCAGCCATTTTTTCGTTTGTGCGAGGATTTAGAGAAGGAACTGCAGTGCGGTCTTCCTCTGTGAAACAGCCTTGGAAAAAGGTGTTTAGTATTTCAGCTTTACGCGTGTCATCCTCTGTTTCAATGCCATCATCATCCCAGAGTGTCTGGATATGCTGTTTCGAGCCACTTACTAATTTAACATAAGACCAGAACTTCCTAGGATTTTCTGTCAAGTCGGTTCATAGAATTTTACTTTCGAATTCATATGGGGATATAGTTGGTCATGGTGACCACATTTGGCCATTGGGAGAGGTGGTGTCAGTAGCAGCAAGGCCGTGGGCATAGGGGATGTTAGCATAGAGGGAGGTAACATCAACAATAACAGAGTGACATATGGTAAAGGAACAGGGACTGGGGAGAGGCGATGGGCAAAATGGTTTGTGCCTTTTATATTGAACGATAGGTTACAGGTAATAGGCTGAAGGTGCTGGTCCATGAGAGTGGACATTCTCTCATTGGAGGTACAGTGACTGGCCACAATGTTGTGTCCTGGGTGGTTGTGTTTATGGACTCAATTGTAATTGAACCCCACTGCCTCTAAATCACTCCCTGTTAACGTTCCAGAATATCTTAACCTTGATCCTTAGCTCACCAACATTCCCTAGGCCCTCAACATGGAAACCATCCTTACAACTGCAGAAAGAACTTCAATTCACCACCAAAAAATTGGTCCTGACTGTGTAGTCGTACCTGTCTACAAAGGCTCCACCACTGCAGTTTTGAACAGCAGAGGTTATCTGCTGGAGGGACTTAGCCAGCTGTCAGATTCATCCACCTACAAACACTGCCACAGTGACCCGATTCCAGATATCCAATAGGATCTCCAGTCCCTCCTCAAATCCTTTGGCCCATTTCAGAAACTAAGCCCTGAGTCTCTATCTCTCACTCTCTTGTTCTTCCTCCTCATGTCTACCACTCCCTGCACTCATACTTTCTACATGCTACCTAAAGTCCATGAACCCAACCATCTAGAATAACTCATTGTGGCCAGTTAGTGTGCCCTCACAGAATGAATCTCTGCTCATGTAGGCCAACACCCTCAGCCTATTACTCATAACCTATCCTCCTATATAAAATTCACCAACTGTTTCCTCCATTGACTCTTCATAATTGCTGTTCCTTTGCTACACAGCACACTGGTCTTCACTACTGATGCCACCCCCCTCTACTCTAAGATCACCAGTGCCCGTGGCCTTGCCGCTATTGAGCTCTACCTTTCTGACCACCTGACTCCATCCAAACCTTCAATGTCCTTCCTGGTCACCATGACCAACTATATCCTTCCCCACAATTATTTCTCCATTGAAGGTTCTGTAAATCCATGTTACAGCAATTGGTATCCACATGGCATCATCCTATGCTGAACTTTTCATGATCATCTAGAGGAATTCTTCCTAACTACCCAGAATCCTACCCCTTCATCAGGTTCAGATTCACTGATGACATTTTTGTGAGCTGGACTGTGGGCAAAGACACTCTTTCCACAATCCTCCAGATCCTCAACATCTTCTCCCCTATTCACTTCACCTGGTCCTCCTCTGTCCTACAAGCCACTTTCCTTGATGTTGACCTCCACCTCAAGGATGGCTACACCACTACCTCCATCCATATGCCACCCACTAATTAACAGTGATACTTCCATTTTGACAGCTGCCACCTGTTCCACTCCAAGAAATCCCTACTAAACAGCCTGGCCATCTGTGATAATCGCATTTATAGTATGAGCAGTCTCTCTATAAATATACCAAGGGTCTCACTGAGGCCTTCACAAACAGAAATTACCCTTCCTACCTTGTGCAGAAACAGATCTCTGTATCCTGTCTCTCCAGTCACCTACCACCTCCACATACCCACTGTCTGGCCACAAAGAAGCACTTCTCTTGTGAATCAGTACTACCCAGCGCTGGAGCAATTAAATCTCATTCTCCACCAGGGTTTCAACTACCTTTTGTTGGTCTTTGAAATGAGAAGTATCATACCCACTATACTCCCCCTCCCCCCCCCCCCCCCCTTAGTGATATTCCATAGCCTACTGAACCTACACAATGTCCTTATCCATCCTTACTCCACCCCAGCTTCCAACTCCTTATGTCATGTCTCATATCCCTGAAACAGACCTAGAACAAAGATCTGTCTCATACATCCTTCCACCACCATCTACTCCAGTCTGGCCAAAGGCTTCTCCTATTTTCTCAAAGGCAGAGTAGAGTTACACATGAAAGGGACAATATCATCTACCAATCACTGTTCTGCTTCCTACACGGGCATGGCAAACTGACAAGAGCTGGCTTCTGCACAAATGGTCAATGACGAACTGAGGCCAAGAGTCAACTGGACCACCAAGTTGCTGAGTATGGTGCCCAACATGATGTGCTTTATTTCATTGACTGCTGCAGAGCCTGTGCCGTCTTGATCTTACATACCAACACTAGCTACTCTGAATTGTGCAGGTGGGAACACTGTGCAATACATACTATCTCCTCATAACCCCCTTGGCCTCAATCTTCACTAGTCCCTGTCCTCCACTCACCTATCCCATTCCATGCTCCCACTCCAGCACTACATAATATTCTGTTCCACAGTAGACCCACTGTTCTCTTTCACCTACTCTATTTCTCTCCTTTTCTGGTTCCCCTCTCATCACTCAAATAGCCATTTAATTCAGTATTCACTGAATTTTATGGTCCTTTATTCCACCTTTGTTGTACACAGCCACTGCTGCTTTCCTCATACACTACATCTACATACATACTCCGAAGCTACTGTACGGCACATGGCAGAGAATAGATTGTACCACTACTGGTCATTTCCTTTCCTATTCCACACACAAACAGAATGAGGGAAAAATTACTCTCTATATGCTCGTGGTCTCGTGGTAGAGTTCTCGCTTCCCGAGCACGGGGTCCCGCGTTCGATTCCCGGTGAGGTCAGGGATTTTTCCTGCCTCGAGATGACTGGGTGTTGTTGTGTCGTCTTCATCATCATCATTCATCCCTATTATGGTCAGAGGAAGGCAATGGCAAACCACCTCCACTTGGACCTTGCCTAGTAAGGCGGCGCGGGTCTCCCGCGTCGCTCCCCTATGTTCTGTAAAGAAGTATGGGACTCATCATCATCATGCTTCATAAGAGCCCTATTTTCTCTTACCTTATTTTTTTGATCCTTACATGAAATGTACATTGGTGGTAGTGTTACTTGAAGAGAATGTTGCCTTCCCTCCAGGTATTTACTTTTGAGTTTTTGAAGCATACTCATAATACTTCTGTGTTGCCTGAACCTATCAGTAACAAATCTAACAGTCTGCCTCTGAATTGCTTCAATGTCTTCCTTTAATCTAAGGTTTTCAGAAAAGTCCAAACATATTACAATTTTTAACCTGTGTACTGTTGAAGTTGCCATATTTTGTTTCTTGATTTACACACATAGTAATCTACATTACTAATTGGCTAACCCTGTTCATGGTTCATGGTTCATGGTGCACGATGCAAGTTCCAAGCAGCCTATGTATTTTACTTTCTATGTTTTGTATAATCATTTAATAAATTTAAAAATGTATGATGCTGGCACAATCAGCTTGTTAAGAAGTATAATCTAATGTTTAAGGTTTAATGCAGTAAGACAAGTATTACAGTTAGAAACTGTGTTTATATCTTGAGGCAGGTTAACTCACCATGCACAAATTACCCAGACTGTATTCATCCAGGATTTGAGGATGAGAATACTTAGCAACTTCTGCCAAATGTTACATGTAATTTCAAATCTTTTCTAAACTTTTCATCACTGACATGCCCCTACAAAATAATGAAAGGATAAAAGTTTATTGCTTACTACATTTTCGCTGTTCCTGTAATAAAACTGCCATATATTTTTTACTAGTAATTGTATGTGCAAGACCTGTTGCAGACAGTGCCCACATATAACATGGAATGCAGCCTGCAATATTATATCACTGTATGACTTGTAGTTCAGGATGTATGAAGTCATAGACATTGAGATTTGTGAAAATCTAGCTTTTGCTTAAAATGGAGTGCAAATTCACCAGACTGCACTCATCCAGTGTTTGATAAAGAGAAGACTTAGCCCCTTCCACCAAACTCTGAATATAATTTTAAACTTTTTCTAAACTTCTTCTTGCATACATGCTTAACTTCAAATATTTAACATGTTACCTCATTTATAAAGTAACCAGAAGTCTGAAGTTGTTCTATACATGGGAGTTTGATTCTTTAGAGAATCATGAATTTACTGGTGTGATACTAACAAGTTCTGTTCAGTATCTGTGACATTCAGATGATGTTCTGTTATACATAGCACCTTTAGATTTTTCAGTGTCCTTCATTGTTATGAGAAACTCATTCTGTTATTGAACCAGCTTCCTGCGTTTTGAGGGAAAGTCCAAATGTATTGTGAATGTTAACATGGGTACTGTCCAAATTGACATTTTTGTTTCTCCATTTATTGTTCAAACTGTGTCTGCAGTCATTCAGCAGCTCTGTTATTCAGAAATATTTATCCTAAAAAAACGCCTAGTGAAAATACTGGAAACCACATGGATTGGACAGTTCGTGTTCTGGTTGCACTAAATTCTGCTAGAAATTAGTTGTGTAAGTAACACTTAACTGGAAACATGAAGATGTAGACTATGCCATGGGTGGTGCAGTCATGTGAGGGATGGCACATCAGTCACACCCATGTGTGATTGCCCCAGTCTTTTGAAGGACTCCTGAAGCTTTGCATTTAAAAATTCAATGGCAACCTATATCCAGTGCATGTCATAGCACCAAAACACCGATGCAGTGTGCAAATCAATGTGAGCAGCATTCCCTGCTCTGTATCTGACATATTTAATTGTGTAGTTGACATTATGGTCCAAACTGTTCCCAACACACCTAATAACCACTACATGATCTTTCCCCAGAGAATGTAGCATAAATCATAGGTAATATCACTGGGCCCTGCATTAGACTTAATAATAAATACTATTTACCTGGTATCCACTACCCAGGGAATATTGCTCTAGTTAAACATCGCCCTCTGATGACTAATTCCTAGCAGAAGGTCCTTTTTGACTTTTTTAACCCTCTGACTGTTACTAACGTTAACTAATAATTTTTTCCCTGTCTTGTCAGTGTATTCCTAAACTCCTTGGATTCTCTGACAGTTTTGTCTTTAGTCTCATGGGCAGTGAAGCTGTTAAGACATCTACACTGAAGCTAGCAGACTTGTAGAGTCTCTTAAATCTCTTGCCTGGTGTTGTGAGTTTGACCACAGTCCAGTTATCTACTCAATTCTTATACTTAACTTTTGCTAACTGCCACTTTCAAGTGTTCTGATTCTGCATGTCCTACTGCCAGCTCAGCTTTGAATTTTAAGATCAGCTACTCTTTCTCCATAATCATGGAACAGAGGCAATATTACTGCAGAATCAGAGAACAGCCAAATCTTTAGTCAATCTGGTTGCTTCACAGCACCCAGCCTGAAGTCAGTGTAAGCAGTCGTCACACTGTCAACGATTTACTCAGACATTTATTTGTCATTTGTGACAGTTAAAAAGGCAGAATCAAATTCCTGATTAGTCCTGATAGCAGCAAGCCATATAGATTGATATACAAGTCAAATACCAAACCTTAATCATCATCTTGTTGTCGTGGTCTTTGATCCAGAGGCTGGTTTGATGCAGTTCTTCAAATTAGTTTATTTTGTGCAAGCCTCTCCATCTCAGCATAGCTACTGCAAGCCACATATATTAGCCTACTTACTGTAGTCACACATTAGTCTGTTTATCCCACACCACCTCTGTTCCAACCCACTTCTCCCCAATACCAATCTGACTGCTCCTTGATACCTCAGATCCTATCAACTGATGCCTTCTTTCAGTCAAAGTTTGCTATAAATTTCTTTTCTTTATGATTTGATTCAGAAGCTCCTCATTAGTTATCCAGAGTTTTGAAGTATGGTGCCAAAAAAATGGTGAGCATTATAAGGGTAGATTGGATAACCCATGTAATACTCACCATTTTTCTTTAGCACCACATTTCAAAATTTCGTCTTTTTTATTTAAATAATTTGATGCTGCCTGCAACTATCATATGTTGTTTATTTGTTGTACTGTTGTAGTCCATTGTAAGTGTCCTGATAAATGTGAGCAGCAGGAATTCGGTGCATTAGCAATCAGATAAAAGTTAAACACACTAAACAATAAGATCAGAACAAATGGTAGGATTAAAAAAATTTACCATACAAAAATTCAGCAGTGGCACATTATGCTATGCAAGTACTGTCTGTACATATTTTATCTGAATGGTGCCCATTTTCACTGTGCTTATGAGTGCAAATGTGGTAGGTGTCATAAAACAAGTATCACTAGCACCATTGATATGGATGAAAATCACAAATTTAAAATTACATGTATTTCCATGTACTATCACACTCCGATTACACATTTTGACTCCACAATGGCTAATGTGATCATGGCATTACAGAAAATGATGTTACAAAGATTTTATGCTAAACTGCACAGCAGATTATGTGCTTGACATACCATAATACATTAGTCATAACATAATTGTTACTGTATGTTTAACGAATTGTCAATCCAGTGAATTTCATTGCTTCGTTTTATCAATGTATATGAAAATGGTCTAAGACTGAAACTGTGCAATAGTACAGCAAATGCATAAAAAATTATGCCTGGAGATTCTACCAATAAACTGAAGTCTACCACCTGCTTTGTCCATGACTGTGCCTGTGTGATCATTCCATTTCATATCCTTATGAAGTGTTACACCCAGGTAATTGTACGAGTTGGCCAATTCCAACAGTGACTCACTGATATTAGTGCCATAGAATAGTACATTTTTTTCATTTTATGAGGTGCACAATTTTACGTTTTTGGACATTTAAAGCAAGTTGCCAGTCATTGCACCACTTTGAAATCTTATCAAGATCTGATGAATTTTTATGCAGCTTCTTTCAAACATCATAAATAACTGTATAATCTGTTAAAATTCTTAGGTTACTATCAATATCATCTGCAAGGTCGTTAATATACAACATAAACAGCAAGGGTCCCAACACACTTTCCTGGGGCACACCTGAAGTTACTTTTATATCTGACAATGATTCTCCATCCAAGATAACATGCTATGTCCTCTCTATGAAAAAGTCTTCAGTCTAGTCACAAATTTCACTAGAGACTCCAAATGATCATACTTTTGGCAATAAGTGTAAGTATGGCAATGAGTCAAGTGCTTTTTGGAAATGAAGTAATACTGCATATTTCACTTTCCTTTTCAGTGGTGCAAGGGCTGAACTGGGGCATTTCTCCTGGGTTTTCCTTTTTAAAAGAACATTTGAAAATGGAGTTAAGCATTTCAGCTTTTGCTTTGTTACCATCAGTTTCAGTTCCTATCTCTTATGCTATGGACTGGACACTAACTTTGGAGCCACTGACAGCCTTTACATATGGTCAGAATTTATTTTGGTTTTGTGAAAGATGATTAGACAGTATTCTTCTATGGTATTCACTGAAGCCTTCACACATTGCTCACTTGACAGCCTAACACGTTTCATTCAGCATCTTCCTATCAACAGCCCTATGCTGTGTTTACAACTGTTATGGAGTAATCTCTTTGTCTTTAGAGGTTTCTTATTAGTGACTGCATACCATGCTGGGTCCCTTCCATTATGAACTGTTTATTTATTGAATTTTGTTTGCATAGAGTAAACAAAAATGATGACTATTACAAACGTCAGTGTTGTTTACATAATTCTGAAGATGTTCTTAAAATACAAACAAAACAAATAGTGGATATAAATTAGCAAGCACACAAAGGGAATGTAGTGTCACAGAAGTAGGCATACAACTAAAAACTTTCTAATACAAACTATAAGGTCATGTGCTTTCAACTTAGAATTCAAACAGACAGTACAAACATTTCTTTGTCAGGAATAATTTGAGTTTTGTTTTAAAGATATTTCAATCATAGGCACACAAGTCTTTTGGCAATTTGTTAAACCAAATTTGACCACTGATGTATGGGCTGTGATCTGTTACTTTTAACTTTGTTCTTTGCCTAAAGTAACTATTTTTATTTCTAGTGTAGTGGTCATGTATGTCATTGCATCTTCTTGAATCTTTTTGATGATTTACAAAAAATAAAATTACCTAATACAGGGTGGTCCATTGATCATGACCGGGCCAATTATCTCACGAAGTGAGCGTCAAACAAAAAAACTACAAAGAACAAAACTTGTCTAGCTTGAAGGGGGAAACCAGATGGCGCTATGGTTGGCCCATTAGATGGCGCTACCATAGGTCAGACGGATATCAGCTGCATTTTTTAAAAATAGGAACCCCAATTTTTTATTACATATTCGTGTAGTATGTAAAGAAATATGAATGTTTTAGTTGGACCACTTTTTTCGCTTTGTGGTAGATGGTGCTGTAATAGTCAAAAACATATGGCTCACAATTTTAGATTAACAGTTGGTAACACATAGGTTTTTTTAAATTAAAATACAGAATGTAGGTACGTTTGAACATTTTATTTCAGCTGTTCCAGTGTGATATATGTACCTTTGTGAACTTATCATTTCTGAGAACGCATGCTGTTACAGCATGATTACCTGTAAATACCACATTAATGCAATAAATGCTCAAAATGATGTCCGTCAAGCTCAGTGCATTTGGCAATATGTGTAACGACATTCCTCTCAACAGCAAGTAGTTCGACTTCCGTAATGTTAGCACATGCATTGACAATGCACTGACGTATGTTGTCAGGAGTTGTCAGTGGATTACGATAGCAAATATCCTTCAATTCTCCCCACAGAAAGAAATCCGGGGAAGTCAGATCCGGTGAATGTGCGGGCCATGGTATGGTGCTTCGACGACCAATCCACCTGTCATGAAATATGCTATTCAATACCACTTCAGCCGCACGTGAGGTATGTGCCAGACATCCATCATGTTGGAAGTACATTGCCATTCTGTCATGCAGTGAAACATCTTGTAGTAACATTAGGAAATCAGCATACATTGCACCACTTAGATTGCCATCGATAAAATGGGGGCGAATTATCCTTCCTCCCATAATGCCAGGTTCAGATCCTGCCTCGGGCACGGATGTGTGTGATGTCCTTAGGTTAGTTAGGTTTAAGTAGTTCTAAGTTCTAGGGGACTGATGACCTCAGAAGTTAAGTCCCATAGTTCTCAGAGCCATTTGAACCATAATGCCACACCATACATTAACCCGCCAAGGTCACTGATGTTCCACTTGTTGCAGCCATTGTGGATTTTCCGTTGCCCAATAGTGCATATTATGCCAGTTTACATTACTGCTGTTGGTGAATGACACTTCGTCGCTAAATAGAATGCGTGCAAAAAAATCTGTCTTCGTCCCATAATTTCTCTTGCGCCCAGTGGCAGAACTGTACATGGCATTCAAAGTTGTTGCCATGCAATTCCTGGTGCATAGAAATATGGTACAGGTGCAATCGATGTTGATGTAGCATTCTCACCATTGACATTTTTGAGATTCCCAATTCTCGCACAATTTGTCTTCTACTGATGTGCAGATTAGCTGTGACAGCAGCTAAAACACCTACTTGGGCATCATCATTTGTTACAGGTCGTGGTTGACATTTTACATGTGGCTGAACACTTCCTGTTTCATTAAATAATGTAACTATCTGGCGAACAGTCCGGATACTTGGATGATGTCATCCAGGATACCGAGCAGCATACATAGCACATGCTCGCTGGTTTTTTTTATCACAATAGCCATACATCAACACGATATCGACCTTTTCTGCCATTGGTAAATGGTCCATTTTAACAACGGGTAATTTATCATGAAGCAAATACCGTCCACACTGGTGGAATGTTACGTGATACCACGTACTTATACGTTTGTGACTATTACAGCACCATCTATCACAAAGCGAAAAAAGTGGTCTAATTAAAACATTCATATTTCTTTACGCACTACATGAACATGTAATAAAAGATGGGGGTTCCTATTTAAAAGAATGCAATTGATAACTGTTTGACCTATGGCAGCACCATCTAGCGGGCCAACCATAGCGTCATCTGGTTTCCCCCTTCAAGCTAGACGAGTTTCATTCTTTGTAGTTTTTTCGTTTGCTGCTTATTTCATGAGATATTTGGCCCGGTCACTATCAATGGACCACCCTGTATAAATACAGGGGATACACTGCAAGGTACTCATGTTGCACAAAAATCTCTCTAATAGAATCATTATGACCCAGATCATGCATTATTCTAATTGCCTTCTTCTGCAACAACATTAATCTATTGAGGTGTATATCAGCAGCACATCCCCAAAGTTCAACACCATAATTTAATAAAGGATATATTGTTTCATAGTAGACAGTTTGAATAGTAGGGTATGTAACTATTTTTGGAAAATGACTAAGTAGATATAATCCACAACTAATCTTTCCACACACAAAGTTAATATGCTTTGACCACCCCAAGTTTTCATCTAAGTAAAGGCCCAAGAATTTGCAGGTATTAAAGTCTGCTGCCTCAATTCCATATATATTATTTATAGAGGTTTGATGAGAGTTAACAGTCTTGAATGATAAAAATTGCAATTTATTAACATTGACCTTTAGTTCTTGTTCTTGAAAATAATTATAGTTATTACTCCATCTGTTGCAGATCACTTTTAACTGAATCAAATGCCTTGGTAAGATAAAGGAATATGGCTGTTGCCAAATTTCCTTCATCTAGTGTACTATGCACATTATGTAAGAATTCAGAGCTTGCTGTGATAGTGCTTTGGCTTTTCCTGAAACCATGTTGTGTTTCAGTGAGTAGGTTATTTGCTGTGAAGTAGTCACTGAGTTGTGAAAGCAAAACATAGTCAAAGATTTTGCTAAATTTGGGAATTAATGATATTGGCCTAAAGTTTTCAATCTGTTTTTTAGATCCTTTCTTATATAATTGTTTTACTTCACTCATTTTTAATGAGTCTGGGTAGGTGTTTTCTCTAATACTGCAGTTAATGAGATGGGTAATAGGTTTAACTAATTCTTTGTGGCACTTTTTATTAGTTAGGGCACTAGATATCTCATCCCATCCAGCTGAGTGCTTGGTCTTTAATGTGCCAATTATTTGACTTATTTCATGTTCACTCACAGTTCTGAATTCAGAGTTTGTACATTGGGGGTGAGCAAATGTTTATCTTGCTGTTTTGGTCAACAGGTTGAGTTGGAAGGCTACATGGAGTGATGAAATATTTATTAAAAATGTCGCAGATTGTTCTCAGATCTTGTATTAATTTTCCCTCATGCAATATGCTTATTTCTTTTGTATTCACATTTGAAGGTGTTTTCCAGTATTGATTGATGAGCTTCCAAGATGCTTTACTCACATTGTTAGATTGAATGACTGTATCACTGTGCACCTTTTTCCTGAAATTCAAAAGCTCTGCCTTAAGCATTTTCTTGGCTTTACAACACTTTTCCATAAGGAGGATATCCTCTTGTTCTACTGGATACCTGTCTATCCTGTGCATAGTTAGTCATCCTTTTAAACTTGAACCACAGTTCCTCTACGTGCTCCTACCATGTACTGTAAGTTTCAAGTTTCTCACTGAGATATGATACTACTGATTTTTTAATTAGTGTAGTTATTATTTGTACTTTGGTAATCATTACTGCCACAACTGTGTCATGGTCATTGATAGCAGTTTTGACACAGACGCCCTCAAAGAGGTCAAGTCTGTTGTATGCTGCCATTAGATCCAATATATTTCCATCATGAGTAGGGTTCCAAACTATCTGTTCAAGGTAATTTACAGAGAAGACATTTAGTAATGTTTCATGAGATGTCTTTTCAAGCTCACCACTAATAACCACTAATAAAACTGTAATTTTACCAATTGCTTGTTCGGTGATTAAGGTCTTCAATAATGATTACAGTGTGATTGGGGAACTTACAAGTGAACTGAGGTTTTCTCTAAAGTTTTCAGTTACATCAGGAGATGACTCTGGTGGGCAATAGGATCCAATTATCATTATGTGCCCACCCCTGATACTGAGTCTTGCCCAAACAACCTCACATGCAGCTTCAATGTCTATCTTGGTGAATTTGAGTTTCATGTCTACTGCCACAAATACATCACCTCCATTTCCCATTAGCCCATCCTTTTGGTATACACTTAAATTTTCCCCAAAAATCTCACTGCTTTCAATTTCAGGTTTCAACCAGCTTTCTGTAGCCTAGTATCATGTGAACTTCACTGCTTTTCAGGAGCACTTCAAACACTGGCACTTTGTGTGAATGCTTTGACAGTTAACCATCAGGATTTTAATATTCTCACCTCTGGGAGGCATGTCTTTTGATCTTACACTGATACATTTGGGTTCCCTACAGCTCTTACTGTCTGAGTCACCTAATCTAAGAAATCCTTGTGTGAACCCCTCAACACAGTCAGCTGCCTGAGTAGGAGTGTCTGATGTCTAGTGCATACCTCACCCATTTTTAGGGGGACCATACAGTTCTCAGTCCTATGACACAAGCCCAGAACCCCAGGGAGTTGCAGCCTAGCTTGTCACAGAACATTTGAAGTCTCTGTTTTAGTCCTTCCACTCGACTTGGAACCAAGGGGTCATGATAAGTTCTGGGGACAATGCTGCAACTTACGAGCTTCGTTGAAACTCCAAGCACAAGACTCATCTTCTCAACTTTCTCTTCCAGTCACTGGAATGACACAAGTATGACCTTGGAGTCCAGATGACAGGCATAATTTGTTCCAAGATGCATCACAATGCAGTTGGTTGCACCTTGCTTCCTCAATAGCTGCTGGAATAGCCTCTTCAACATGTTGAATGATGCCCCCAGGCAGACACAAGGAGTGCACCTGGTGTCACGTCTCTTGCTGCCATTTCCCTAAGGGTTACCATCAATCACTGTCCTTCTCAACTGCCAGTGATTAACAGACCCTTACCCTGTTAAGAATAACAATTGCAAGAGGTCCTTATGAGCTACTATGTATGAGCCAGTTTGATTGAGTGTTTTGTGGAATTGTTACTCCTCATCTGAATATTGAAGATATAGGTGGGGAAAGAACTGTAAAAGATAAAACTGCAGCATGACAGTCATCAATGGAAAGAACTTACCATAGACCCAATGCAGGCACCAGCTGACGACAACACACTGCCTCCTACTGCCACAAGATTAGATTACATTAGATTAGATTAAATTAATACTAGTTCCATGGATCATGAATACGATATTTCGTAATGATGTGGAACGAGTCAAATTTTCCAATACATGACATAATTAAGTTAATTTAACAACATACTTAAGTTAATATAACAACTTTTTTATTTTTTTGTGTTTTTTTATAATTTTTTTGTTTTTTTTTCTTAATTTATATCTAAAAATTCCTCTATGGAGTAGAAGGAGTTGTCATTCAGAAATTCTTTTAATTTCTTCTTAAATACTTGTTGGTTATCTGTCAGATTTTTGATACTATTTGGTAAGTGACTAAAGACTTTAGTCGCAGTGTAATTCACCCCTTTCTGTGCCAAAGTTAGATTTAATCTTGAATAGTGAAGATCATCCTTTCTCCTAGTATTGTAGTTATGCACACTGCTATTACTTTTGAATTGGGTTTGGTTGTTAATAACAAATTTCATAAGACAGTATATATACTGAGAAGCTACTGTGAATATCCCTAGATCCTTAAATAAATGTCTGCAGGATGATCTTGGGTGGACTCCAGCTATTATTCTGATTACACGCTTTTGTGCAATAAATACTTTATTCCTCACTGATGAATTACCCCAAAATATGATGCCAGATGAAAGCAATGACTGAAAATAGGCATAGTAAGCTAATTTCCTAAGATGTTTATCACCAAAATTTGCAATGACCCTTACTGCATAAGTAGCTGAACTCAAACGTTTCAGCAGATCATCAATGTGTTTCTTCCAATTTAATCTCTCATCAATGGACACATCTAAAAATTTTGAATATTCTACCTTAGCTATATGCTTCTGATTAAGGTCTATATTTATTAATGGCGACATACCATTCACTGTACGGAACTGTATGTACTGTATCTTATCAAAATTTAGTGAGAGTCCATTTACAAGGAACCACTTAGTAATTTTCTGAAAGACAGTATTGACAATTTCATCAGTTAATTCTTGTTTGTCAGGTGTGATTACTATACTTGGATCATCAGCAAAGAGAACTAACTTTGCCTCTTCATGAATATAGAACAACAAAGGACCCAAGACTGACCCTTGTGGAACCCCATTCTTGATAGTTCCCCAGTTTGAGGAATGTGCTGATCTTTGCATATCATGAGAACTGCTTATTTCAACTTTCTGTACTCTTCCAGTTAGGTACGAATTAAACTATTTGTGCACTGTCACACTCATGCCACAATACTTGAGCTTGTCTAGCAGAATTTCATGATTTACACAATCAAAAGCCTTTGAGAGATCATAAAAAATCCCAATGGGTGGTGTTCAGTTATTCAGATCATTCAAAATTTGATTGGTGAAAGCATATATGGCATTTTCTGACGAGAAGCTATCTTCTGTTCTGTAATAGCTGTCTTCTACAGTGTAACACGCAGTCCAGTCACAGGAATGACCTGGAATACAACACATTGCTGCAGGACACTCAGAAAATATTCAGGGTTGCCTTTAAAACAAGTAATAAGACTTAGCCATTGTTTATCAATTAAATTGATGTACTTGGATCTATAGTTTTGTATTCTTAGAAAATGCTGAAGTTTTTTGAGCTTTTCAGAAACCGATTAAATTTTTATTGTCAATTTGTAATGTAGCATGGGACAACATCTAACTAAAAGTACAATATCAAACACACCGGATAATGTGATACAACCACACAGGGATGCAAGAGCTGGAATTCTAACATTTTTGGATTATTGTAATGACAAGAATAAGTTGACATAAGACGAGAATTCTAATTGATTTATAGAGATATTGAACTACAAACTAGAAAAATGTAAACAAAAGCCCAAATTATCATTTGTGGAACTTATTCAAAGGAGAGTGACAGTAATTATAATACAGCCAACTGCATAGAATTAGGATTTATATTAGGAACAAAAGTCACACTATATTTATAAAGTAATTAACAGAAATAATTAAGACACTGTTATTGACAAATACTCCACATAACTTTATGTGAAATCTGTAACATCTTGATGCACTAACTGTTTCAGAAATATTGTAATGATTTGTAAAGACAATTTCCATAGCAAATTTTGTGAAAGAATGGAAATTTTAATTGTAAATTCAGTTAATTTCAGTTCAAACATTACATAATGTAACTTTGTAATTACTGGAATCTATATAATCAGTAATGTTGGTAGCTGAGTTGAATTAATATATATTTATTTATTTTGATCCAACATCAACTGATTACGAAAATATTTTTTTGTTCCAGTCTTCTGGATGAGTCAGAGTCTTACTTACTAGAGTTACATATTATTGCCTGGCACTTTTATCTACACAACTATTTCTAAATTTAGTTGAGACAACAATGTTACATATATGGACTATACATAAAAACAATTTGTTATTGCAATACTTAGATTAAGGAATCTATAGTTTGTGACTCAGTATTCAGATCAGAGATTCAAATATTTACAGTTTGTGACACAGTCTTAAGATCTGAGATTACATATATTTTTAGATAGATGGTCTTCCATCATACAAGTATACTAAATCTAGAAATTCATCTATTGAATATACAGGATCGTTTAGGAGCCATAATTTTAATTTTGTTTTTAGTTTTGTAATGGGCAATTTGGAGATATTAGGATGGAAGCAATTCAATAGTTTTATGCCTGCATAGTGAGGGCTTTTCTCATAAAGTGTTGTTCTATGAGAGATGATGTGGAGTCTCTCTCTAACTCTAGTGTTGTGATCGTGTATTTCTTTATTAAGTGTTTTGTTACTGTGTATTGCCATAATGATTATCTTCAGTACATACAGGTTAAATTCTTTAAACAAATTTCTGCAGGACTCCCTGGCACATTTCTTTCCTATAATTCTAAGTGCCTTCTTTTGTAAGATAAGTACACTTTTCATATTACCTTTACTGCTGGATCCCCATACTTCTATCCCATAGCTTAGATGGGATTCAAATAGTGCAAAATATATTTGCCTCAGAGTGGTGATGTTACACAACTGTGTCAGTTTTCTTAGGACATATATGGTATTACATAGCTTTTTGCAAATATTTTTCACCTAATCAGATCAGTTTAATACTGCATCGAGTGTCAGGCCAAGAAATTTGGTTGAGTATTGTTTTTTAATGTATTCGTCACCCATTAAAATTTGGTTTTCATGGGGTTTTTGCCCCCCAAGATCAAATTCAATATATACAGATTTATTTGTGTTTAATTTTAGTTTGTTTTCATTAAAATACTGCAGAATTAAGCCTGCTGCAGTATTGGATTCCACTTCGAGCTGCAAATAGCTTGGATTGCGGCATATTAACGTGGTATCATCTGCATATAAGATAGCTGTTGCATGGTTTGTTATGGACTGACTATCATTAACATAAATAATAAAAAGAAGTGTTCCTAATATTTACCCCTGTGGAATACCAAAATTTATGTCAGTGGTGTTCGATTTGTGTGCTCCCTCTGTAGTGCTAATAGACACAAACTGCTTCCTATTTGTCAAGTAGGACCTCATCAGATTATGAGCTGTGCCTCAAATGCCAAAATGCCATAGTTCCACAGTTTGTCTAGCAATATGATCATATCAACACAGTCAAATGCTTTTTGTAAGTCTAGAAAGATGCCACATACATTTTCTTTATTATCTATTGCTTGAGTGACACCTTTGATTAAGTTGGATGCTGCTGTAATGGTGGATGACCCCTTGACAAACCCATACTGCCCCTTAGAAATCACTTTTTTTGCATACCAGGAAGTTCCAGATTCTTATGTATATTACTTTCTCAAAGATTTTGTATATTATTGGAAGAACAGAAATGGGTCAAAAGTTTTCTACTAGGTTTCTGTTTCCTTTTTTTAAAAATAGGCACAACTCGAGCAATTTTCAACTCATCTGGAAATAGACCATCTTCCATATGAGAGTTGATAACTGTTGATAAAGGTGATGCAATTTTATGTGTACATTTCTTAAGCGTGTCCAGACTAAGACCATCATATCATGCTGCATGGGAATTCTTTAAGCTACTCACTATTTTCATTATTTATACTTTACTTGTTGGCATCAAAAATGTACTTCCTGACATTGGTGTTCCTCTGAATTTGTATTTATGATTAATGAGCTGATTGTTTATGCTGGAGCCAACAGAAGCAAAGTAATTGTTAAATAGATCTGCTATATTATTCTGATCAGTTTCTATTGTGCCGTTTATCAGGAAGTGATTTTCAGTTGTATGTTTTCCAGATTTACCTATTTCTCTATTTACTAATGACAATGATATTTTGGAGATATTATTTGAGGTCTGAATGACACTTTCAAAATGTTTCTGTTTTTCCAAAATTAGGAGATCTACATAGTATTTCTGATACTTTTTGAACTCTTCTAATTTTTTATTGCTCAAGTCATTTAACATAGCATACTCATACCATCTTAGTTTTTCTCTAGCTTCAGTGACTGAACTTGATATCCAGTTTCGGGTTACAGCAAGTGACTGAATTCTCTTTTTTATTAATGGGCAGGCTTGGCTGAGAATGTAGAATAGTTCACTTGAGAATTTGGCATAACTATGACGTATCGTTAGAATACTGTTCCAATCCACATTCCTTAGCATATTATTCAAATGAGTTATATTTTGAAATAACTTCCGGGAATTCAGCCAGGTAACACTTTCAGCGACCGCCGATATTTCGGCGGGAGAACACCCCGCCATTTTCAAGGCAAACTGCAACGGACAGGCGACGTACATGCAAATTTAATACCTCGGTTCTCGGACCCAAGCAGGAAAGATAACACACACACACTGAACACTAGTGCCACCAAAGATGACCAAAGTCAGAGCTATCGATAGTGAGACTATGAATTCGCAGGTGAGGTAGCATTGAGTCTGTCCCTCTGTTTCTTGACAAGGGAGAGAGCCGGATTCCAAACAGAGTTTAAACAGAAACCTCCATCCCTGTTAACAAGGTTGCTCGCTAATTTAATCTCAACTGCCTCCCGAATCACACTGTCCCAATAGCTGGACGTGCATGCCAATATCTCGGTGTTATTATATAACATGGAGTGACCAGTATCCAAGCAATGTTCGGCAATAGCAGATCTATTTGGCTGCTGTAATCGTGTGTGCCGTTTATGCTCAGTACATCTGTCCTCCACGGTCCTGATAGTTTGACCAATATATGCCATGCCGCAGCTACAAGGGACACGATATACACCCGCCTTACGCAGTCCAAGATCATCCTTAACGGAACTCAAAAGTGCTCTAATTTTAGATGGAGGTCGGAAAACACATTTCACATCGTATTTCCGTAAAATACGACCGATCTTATTGGACGTGTTTCCTACGTAAGGCAAGAAGGCTGTAGACTTAGGTGTTGACTCAGAATTATCATCAATCACCTGATGTACAGTTGGTCGATAGCGCAACGCACGTTCAATCTGTCTATCACTGTAACCATTTTGACGAAATGTAACTTCAAGATGGGACAGCTCAGCTGGCAAAGTCTCAGCGTCAGAAACGATATGTGCCCTGTGTACCAAGGTACGAAGTACCCCTTCACGCTGAGCCGAATGGTGACAACTATTAGCTTGTAAGTACAAGTCGGTGTGAGTACGTTTCCTGTAGACTGCATGTCCCAATGATCCATCATCCCTCCTCCTAACCAACACGTCGAGAAAGGGAAGGCAACCATCCTTTTCCACCTCCATCGTAAAACGAATGTTTGGGTGGATCGAGTTCAGATGTTCTAGAAAGACATTCAAATTCTCCCTACCGTGAGGCCAAACAACGAAGGTATCGTCAATGTATCTATAGAAACAGGCGGGTTTTAAAGGCGCCGACTCCAATGCACGTTCCTCGAAGTCTTCCATAAACAAATTTGCGATCACAGGAGACAACGGACTACCCATCGCAACTCCATCTGTCTGCTCGTAATACTGGTCATTAAATAAAAAATAAGTGGATGTCAACACATGCCTAAAGAGATTAGTTAAATCAGCACCAAACCTGGCTTCAATTAACCGCAACGAATCAGACAGAGGAACACGAGTGAAGAGAGAGACCACATCGAAACTCACTAAAATATCAGAGTCATTCAGCCTCAGTCCCTCCAAACGACGTAAAAAATCAGCTGAGTTCCTGATATGATGTTCACACCGTCCTACTTGTGGACTCAACAGAGATGCAAGATGCTTGGATACACGATATGTCGGGGCGCCGATGTTACTCACTATAGGACGGAAAGGAACCCCTTCCTTATGAACCTTTGGAAGGCCATATAACCTAGGGGGAACCGCACTATAGGTGTTAAGCCTCTTGATTGTGTCCTGCGACAAACCACTTTTCTTCAGGAGGCTGTTGGTCTTTCTCTCAACACTTTTCGTGGGGTCAGCATCGATTCTGCGATACGTTGAATCAGATAGTAAACGTTGCATCTTTTGTACATAATCATGTTTATTTAAAACAACGGTGGCATTGCCCTTGTCAGCAGGTAAAATAACAATACTGGGATCAACCTTGAGAGAGCGTAAAGCAGCCCTCTCTGCTGCTGTTACATTACTCTTGGGTGGACGAGCCCTAGTCAAAACACGGCATGCCTCCCTCCTAACTTCCTCTGCAGCGTCAGGAGGTAGTTTGCAAACTGCCTGTTCAATTGAACTAATAAAATCAACTACCGGCAAATTCTTCGGAGTGGGTGCAAAATTTAATCCTTTCCCTAGCACGGATAAGGTTGCGTCGTCAAAAGATTTCTCTGTGAGATTTATCACAGAACGTCGAGATATAACATCCGACTCCGCGCGATGAAAACGTTCAAACTTTGCCAAATGTCGGGCAGTAACGGAGTTGTACTCCCAGTCAGCTTGGGTCCATGAGGCACCGTCCAACCAATCCCAAGTGAAATCAGACACTTCAGATGCCACCATTAAATGAAAACGATACAATTCTTTGGAAACAGAATCCAAACGTCGACGAGTAAAACGAATCCTTTCGCGAACAAGAGCCAAGCCAGCACGTTGCTTAATTCGGTTGGCGGCAGGAGAATTAATATGGTGCACAACCTTAGCAAATGTTGGGACATGATTTTCATCACGACACCTCAATAAAAACGACAAAGCACATTGCAGTCTAACTCGACAGCTACAAAGTTTATCCAACTTACGTAAACACCGATACATTTCCTCCCCGTAGAGGTAAACAATGTGAGACCTGAGTTTCTCCTGGCGTATACAACTTTCAAATAACTTCCGGGAATTCAGCCAGGTAACACTTTCAGCGACCGCCGATATTTCGGCGGGAGAACACCCCGCCATTTTCAAGGCAAACTGCAACGGACAGGCGACGTACATGCAAATTTAATACCTCGGTTCTCGGACCCAAGCAGGAAAGATAACACACACACACTGAACACTAGTGCCACCAAAGATGACCAAAGTCAGAGCTATCGATAGTGAGACTATGAATTCGCAGGTGAGGTAGCATTGAGTCTGTCCCTCTGTTTCTTGACAAGGGAGAGAGCCGGATTCCAAACAGAGTTTAAACAGAAACCTCCATCCCTGTTAACAAGGTTGCTCGCTAATTTAATCTCAACTGCCTCCCGAAATATCGGCGGTCGCTGAAAGTGGTACCTGGCTGAATTCCCGGAAGTTATTTGAAAGTTGTATACGCCAGGAGAAACTCAGGTCTCACAGTTATATTTTGGTCTGTATTCATCCTAATATATCTATAGCAAATGTATGTAGGAACCTTTTTTTATGTGCACTCTTAGTTCTACTGCATGGTGATCTGACAAAGCACTTATTATAACAGAGGATGTAAGATTGTAAAGATGAATACCAGTGATTATGTTATCTATTGCAGACTGGCATGTTTCAGTCTTCCAGGTTGTAGTGTTTATTAGGTATCTTACATTATATTCAAGCAGAGTATTCTTGAACAGTCTAATGTGTAACTTATCTGCTAATACATTTATGTTGAAATCTCCTATAATTACTAACTTGTTCAGGTGTGATATAAAAACATTCTCTATCATTCACAAAACTTTGTTAAGAAAACTTCGAAGTTTCCACCTGGTGGTCTATATAAACATATAACATAAATTTCATCATTTGGTACCTTTATACATGCTGCATATATTTCAGTTTTTCCTTCTAGTGAATATTTACTTACACTTACAGAATTAAAATCAAATGTGCTTTTTACATACATTGACACACCCCCACCTCTGATAGAAGATCTGCAAAACTTATTATCTAGTACCATGTTTAGAGGTTTAAAATGTTCTAATTTGGCATCAGATAACCAGTGTTCACTAATACCAAGCACATTGGGCATAGTTTCATTTACAAACACGTCTAATTGTTCATATTTCTAGCTCAAGACCTGTACATTCTAGTGGATTATTTTAAAGTTGTAAATACCTTGTTGAAGATTTCTCTGCTTTACCAACTTAAATAAGGTCATATCTCTGTTTCTCTTGTGGGCTTCCTCCTCTTTCTGGTTTCCACTAAAAATTCATTTAGATGGGATGGAGGCACTGGCTTCTGTCTGTTGTCTCAAGTTTTTTTAGTTGACAGTACTGGTTCTGCTAATGTTGGAGTTGATCCTGCTGCTATTTTGGATGGTTCTGCTGTTGCTAATGATGGTTCTGTTGCTTTTGCTGTTGATTTTCCTGCCAGTATTAGGGCTGGCTCTGCAGTTGATGGAGCTGTTTCTGCATTTGTTGTTGTTAGTGTAACTGTTCTTGATGTTTTTACTACTTTTGGTGGAGTTGGTCCTGCTACCATTGATTCTGCTGCCACTGCTGGTATCAGAGGTGGCTCTGCTGTTGATGTAGCTGCTGTTGCTGCTTTTGTTTTGGAGGTCAGTCTTACATTGTCTTTTAGACACAAAGCCTGGTGCAGTTTTATCTTTGTTGTAATGCAATAAACATATTTTAAAAGTATTTTGTATGTTTTGGCTACGTTATCTTCTGCTGTATCCAATATAAGTTGTCTGACTTCTGTAAAACTGGACCCAGATGTTATTTTTGGCAGAGGAATTGCAAGCGACCTGAAGTACACACCTTGATTCATCTTCTACAATCAGCAAGTTAAGTAATTGAAATGTAGCCATGAAAGCTGGTTATGTGTGTGTATAGCTGGTGCCAATGACATCGCAAGAAATGAAGAACGAAATTGCCTTGCAAGCCTGGAAAACTTCCTAGAAAAAAATAAATCACGAAACACCATTATTACAATGCTGCCTCACAGGTATAATCTCATGTACGATTCCTGTGTAAATAAGTTGATTCAAAAAACGAACATTAAAATGAAACAAATGTGTGCTCATTTTGGCAACTGTAAAATATTAGGTATAGGCAAACTGAACAGAAGCCTACGTACCAGACATGGTATGCACCTAAATTTTGACAAAATATGGGAAATTATCAAAGAAAAAGATGAATTAAACAGAATTCTCACTCACAAAGCAAACAATGATATTTTTTTTAGAGGAAGGCATAATAAATTAACCCTTGCATATCAGAATGTCCAGTATGTAACTAATAAAACAGAGCAGCTGAGTGTTTACCTAAATGAAACAAAGCCACACCTCTTCCTAGCGAGGGAATTGGGATGCAAGGAAGAGGAAGCATATGGTAACAGGCTCAAAAATTGCAAATTTATAAACTTGTACTGCAGAAAGACACACAAAAGTGGTGGGGTAGGCATTTATAGTAGAAATGATGTAACATGTGAAAAAGTGAAATGGATAGATGATCTGAGTACTGAAATGTTATTTGAGGTTGCAGCAGTAAACCTAAAGTATGGAAGCAACAGCCTTATTATAGCAGCACTGTATAGGTCACTGGGAAGTAACACAGAATTTCTAAATTGCCTAGAGGACTTGCTGGAGGGGACAGCAGTATATAAAAAGCACTTGTTGCTTGTTGAGTGTTAGTTAATCGTACAAGGTAGCATGACCACCCATGCCGTGGCTGGTCCAAATGGAAGGCATGGATGAACCACTTATCATGGTGTCATGGAGGTCCATGCAGGGTGAACTAGAGAAGGTATAGTCTGCCATCCAGCAGAGAGGCTGGACCAGTTGACCTGCATGTGAAACGGGACTGGCACGGGAAATGGCAGTGTCGAAGGAGTGGTGAAAAGGGGATGCATATCTTGAGCATTTCATTAGTGCCAAGTGTCACTGTTATTCCAGCCAAATCCATCCCATGTGGAACTGGGATTGTATGCGGGATGGATACATGCGAAGTGGGTGTGGCCTTGTGTGAAGTGGCCCTCGCATGGAGGACGAAAAGTGATCCAGCTTGGAGCTGTAAGGGATCTGGTCATACGGGCACCAAGAAGTGTTGATAGAAAAGCAAATCTTGTCAATAGTAGTCACAGGGGGTGCTTTAGGAGGTGGGTGGAGGATACTGTAGTTTGGGAGATACACTAGAAAACACTGGAGGAACAGCAGGTGACAACACTTGTGACAACGTAATGTCACATGCAGTGTGTGGTTGAAACTGGGGCAGCAGATCATCACACGCTGAGTCTGAGTGAGGTAAGGGATACGTATTATCACCTGCAGCTTCTGAGTGACTGATGAGCATAGGATCAATGCACACAAGATCTGGTTGAGGCTGGGAGGTGATATGTGTGGGTTTGGGGCCGTCGCGCGACTGTGGAGAACTCAACTCAAGAGGGTGCGGGACATATTTCATGATTGTCCAACCTGGTTTAACCCACTGAAGTGAAACTGCCAGATGCTAGCCATTGATGAGGATGTCCATAGTATTGAGCATGCATGCCAATACCCAATTTAGGGCAGAGTAAGATGGCTGAAGTGCCGGGGTAACTGTGTCATCCTGTAACATAATAAACTTGCACGAGTCCACGGCCAAAACGCAAGGAAATCCTGAGATAGGTATGCACTCATGGCTGAGGCATACAGATAGCAGCTATGTGTCACCACACGTGTTTGACAAGAATGGGAAGAGCTGATAGGTTGACACTTGCAGCATTGTCAACGAACTAAACTGGAAGAACTTGTCTTGCCATACAGGACCTCAGCAACCAATGCTTGGAGGTCTGCCTTATAAGCTGTGTGGATTCCTAACATGACACAGGGAAGGGCATCAGACCATTCACCACTGTGGCACATGAGGGTTGCTTCCAGTGTCCTGTGTCAATGTTCAATGAGCCCATTGCCCTGGGGGTGCTTTGCTGTAGTGTAAAATTTATTCACACCCATGTAGGATGCCCTAATATAGCTATCCAGGAAGATACAAGTGCTCATGCTAGATAATCTGCCATAATGCCCACAAGACGGATCAGTCCACCCACTGTGTAACATGGTCAATAATGGACAATGTATGTGATAAACTATCAGTGGTGGGTAACAGCCAAGACAAGGTCTAGATGCATTTGTTGGAAACGGCCTCTTGGGGTGTCAGATTTGCCTAGAGGGGGCTGCCTATGTCTGCTGACTTTGATTCGCTGACATGGCACACAACAGTGAGCCCACACACGGCAGTCCTTCCTCATGCCTGGCCACACAAAGCACTCTGTGTTGAGACACGTGGTAGCCTTAGCATCAGGGAGTGAAACATTATGCAGAGCAGCAAAAACTTGGCAACATAAAGCAGTTGAGGCAATAGGCAGAGCTATGCCCTTGGATGTATTGCCCCATAACGGCCTGACCAATCCTGGTAGATTGCAGGCAACTATCTGTAGGTAAGTGGAAGAGGGCTGAGGTAGATTCTGAAGTTCAATATCATTGTCCTGTAAGCATACCAGTTTGTCAAAATTAATAGGAGATGAAATAGCATTGACATGTGACAGATACTCAGCAATCACATTTACTGAGCCTTGGATATATTGGGTGTCGATCATGTATTGACAAATGAGATCCGTCTGGCAAAACCTGCATGAAGGTAGGTCAATGACAGGATTGAAAATAGTGACCATGAAAGCTGTTATGTTCCTTCCTTTGATGACTGAGTGGAAGTATGTGACATCCTCGTACACAGCAAGAAGTTTGCTGTTGAAAGCTGACCACTTACATTGAGCTGTAGGAAGTTTTATAGAAAGAAAAAAAATTGAGTGGCTGAGTTGTGTCACCAACATGCTGTTGAAGATCTGCAGCTACTGCAAAAATACTTTTGTCCATAGTAATAGAGATGTGAGTATCTGGCGAGGGGTAGGTTAAAGTCACGTCACATTCTAAATCTGTTTTGAGATCCTTGAAAGCTTTCGTCACATCGTCCCACCACTATACTTATCAGCTACCAGAAAATTGTTTGCAGGCACAAGCATCAGTAAGATGGGCTTCAGTAGCTGCCACCATTAGCAAATTGCATCAGTAAAAATTGATGGTCTCCATAAACAAGCGTAGTTTGCAAAAAGTGACTGGGAGTTGTAGACTGCAAACACAGTCGACCCGACCATGTGGAGTACGTCTACCTTCACAAGAGAGGGTGTACCAAACAAAGGTAACAAAGGTACATAAAAGTTGGGATTTATTGTTGTTAATCTTGACCCCAGTATGTTCTAGCAGGGCCTGTACCATGGACAGGTGTGGCTCACGTTCTTCATCAGAGGAGGAGAAAGTGAGAATGTCATGTAAATTTGCATAGCTGTAAGAGCAGTTAAAGAGAAGAGAGTCTATGAAACATTGCCAATTTTGAGCCACATGTTTGAGGCCATAAGGCATGTAACAAAATTTGTAAAGGCCAAAGGGGGTGATCAAGTCTGTTTTTGGTATGTCACTATGTTCATTAGGTATTTGTAGATATGGCACGTGTCAGTCCAAAACACTGAAAATGTGTGCTCCAATAAGTAGTTGGGCAAAATCTGGAATATGTGGGATAGGAGTGGTGGTGGTGGTTAGTGTTTAACGTCCCATCGACAAAGAGGTCATTAGAGACGGAGCGCAAGCTCGGGTTAGGGAAGGATTGGGAAGGAAATCGGCCGTGCCCTTTCAAAGGAACCATCCCGGCATTTGCCTGAAAGGATTTAGGGAAATCACGGAAGACCTAAATCAGGATGGCCGGAGGCGGGATTGAACCGTCGTCCTCCCGAATGCGAGTGGGATAGGATAATTGTCTATTACAGTACATGTATTGAGATGACGATAGCCACTACAGAGGCACACTGTACTGTCCTTCTTGTGGACTAAGTGTATGGGGGCAGACCAATGGTCAAACAATGCCTGATGCAGACGTTCATCCACTGCAACCTTAGCAGGGCTTAGTTTGTGTGGAGGGAGGTGGCATGCTTTGTGACACACTGTGGCGTCATCTATCATGATAATTTTCTTTGCCATTCCATTCGTAATAGCATTAATTTGAGGTAATGAACACAAGAAGGGACACTTCGAACAGGATTCAGTAGCACCCAAGAGTCACTAACGTGAGATGCCATTGTTGCAGGTGAAGGCAGGTGCACCAGAGTCATAAGAGGTGAGTTGATGGTGTCAAGATATGGTGGCATAGACAGGCGGCATAAGAGGTGTTACACATAGGTGACCACCTGTGTACCCATCAATGTGGGGTGGTTCAGTTCTGCATTGTGAGTGTGAAGGTTGTCGACCACAGGGTGCTTGGATTGGAACCGAGTGGCAGAAGTGATGAGGCAGTTTGCTAGAGAAGAGCACTTGATGAGAACTGTGTCACTATCATTGGGGAACAACTGAATGTGCAATATGTGTACGCAAAGCATGCTGAAATAAAGCAGATGACAGGAGGTCAGATGACAGGCTGAAGTGAATCAGGAAATCAGTTCCAAGTACTGAGTCTTTGATGTCAGCCACACGGAAGGACCACATGAATGGTTTGCCAGCGCTGAGTTTAAAAGGTAACATGACCATGTTGATGCAAAGTTCCAATTTCTTTGCAACTTTAAGAAAAAATTTGGTCAGTATCACATCCAACACAACGAATGAGAGTGGAACAACACTAAGTCAACAAGGAAATGATGACACAAGCATAAATCTAAGGCATACAGATGTCCTCATGACATAGCGGATATAACAGAATGCAACATTTGTAGGGGCCCTCCGTCATCCTCATGAGCCGTGGTGCCTACTAGGGCCCACGTGGGGCATTTGGGAGCAAGCTGCAGGGTAGTTGGCAGTTGTGAGTGACACCCCTGAAAGTTGTGTGGAATCATTGTAGAGGATATACTGGGTGGGGTGTTGTGCATGGATCAGCTGGAGCTGGAATCACCATGCTTCCCACAGCAGCAGGAGAGAGGAGTGAAGACACACACTAGCTCAGTAGTAGTCAGACAACTTTGGCAAGAAGTAGATGGTAGTTCCCATTTCTGGGTAACTGTGGTTCATTGCATTGCCCAAAGTATGCCCATGCCCAACATCTACCAGCTGATTGGGGAAGAAAAGCCGTTGGCATACCAACCTCAGTAGCAGATGCTGCACTACTCAGTAAAGTAGGCAGTAGTGCTGGATAATGGCGAATGCCTGGTCAGCCAACCATAGTTTATCCTTGTGTGATGACGAGGTATGATGAAGCAGTTGTACTTGTACTTCCTGCTTAACTGACCACAATGCCCAGAGTGCAAAGTTCAGTATGACCTCTGTTGTGACTTGAGCATGTAGGCATCACCACAGCTGGAAAGGGGTTGTGTCACCTAAACCTTCATCATAACTGATGCCATAGATTGCATCTGCTGGCATACAAGAAAGACACTTCATGGGGAGTGGACGAGCAAAAATGCATTCATTATGCTTGGATGGGCTTAGCAGCAAGTCACTAATAAGATCTGGGTGGTCGTGCAGATGTACACCAAACAAACAAAATGATACCCTGCATGTCCAACAAGTTGTCTATGAAGGTAAACCATGTCACAAGGTTGTCCTTTGTATCAGCGGCAGCTTTGGAAAATGACCTGGAGGCAGAGCTTGCAGCAGAGTTGGTAGGGCATGGACAACACTAGGGTTTGGAGAAATAGCATCCACTGGTGTCAACTGGGAAACAATGACAGGCGTGATATTTTGATGAAAGTGTGGCACTTGTGCTGGTGTGATATGATGCCCAGCACTCTCAGTTCATATGGAGAAGGAGACCTGTATGGCCACACAATAAACACAGTGCAGCTGGCATTGAAGAATAGCGAAGCAAGATGGATGAAACAAAAGCAGCAATGCTGAGGTAGGGTGCCAGAGATCTGTTGTCCATGGTCTGGTGTAGGAGGGAGCAGCACATGACCACAAGTGAAACCTGATGTGGAAGCCACAGACAAGCAATGCGGATGGGTTTCTGAAGGAAGGCATGAAATTGCAACTGATTACTAAGTGAACCAAGGCTGGTACATTGCCCGAAGTCTGCATGGTGCAGTAAGTCGGTATATGCAAGGGTGTCCCAGTGCGGTTGCCTTAAGTGGTCCATTGGTCAATGCAGAAGTGGGCACATTAAACGGCAGAGCATGATCGGTGAGGAAGTCAGCGTCAAAGGTGTGCAACGTTTGTAATGGTGGACTGCACTGGGAAGAGGGAAGCTGTGCATGTGGATCCAAAAGCTGTACAGCTGAGTGGTCCATAGTGGAGCGAGATAGAAACTCTGGAGAGATGAAACCAGAAAGTCATGCTGAAGGAACTCCCTGGCGAACACAGAATTCAGTAGCAGAAATCAGTACAGGTGTGTGCTGCATCCGATATGGCATGACAAAGGAGGTTAGAGTCATCTGTTCCAGCAGAGTAAACACTGGAGAAACAAGTATTCTCATTGTATTGGTAGCATTTGCATAAAAATATTACACTTTACTATCGAAAGTCAATTGCATCACATTAACGTCATGCACTGTTGGGGAAGTGGTAGGCTGAGTCACTGTTTGAGCTGGAACGGTATCGGTAATAAGTATTGTATGTATTGAAGCATATTCATGTGTGACAGGGTCACCAATTTCATGGAGAGAAACAACCAACTTTTTACAGTCAAACACACTTTATTAAAGTACGATCACATGGAACATAGAAGTATGATCACATGGTACATAGAGGAGCATTATAAACAATAAGAATCATACTGGTTTCAAAGCTCACTGACTATGAAGTTAGAAAAGGCCTCATTCCAGAGTCATCGGCAATCGATGATCACCACATATATTTTTGTAATGAAGTTTGTGTTAATTTGGTTAAAACAGAGAAATTTTGCAACACAGCTGCACTAAAGGTGCTTTAAATTGCGATTATTGAAAGATATGTTTACATTTATGCTTTTGTAGTGAAGAAGATGCCTTGCAATTGCGAATTTTAGGGAAAAAAACACACACACACACACACACACACACACACACACACACACACACACACACACACACACACACACACACACACGATATACTTTGGATTACTGTGCTCTTTGGTTTCATAGAAATTGCATAAACATAAATTTTGGAAATATTTGGGAAACTCTTGTGCTACATATGTAACTGAAAGGATAGGAGGTCAGGCATGTTGGTTTGGTTTACTATTTCCATTTTCAAGAGCTATGATCAGCAATTGTATATGACTATTAGAGTGAAAGCATAGATAAAGATTTGTTGTAAGAAGAGAATACTAAGCTGAAAAATTTTGAACTTTAATAACAACTGTATATTATCCCAAGTACATTTCACTATGGAAGGTGGTTAAAGGAAATTATTTAATTTTTGAAAACTGTAACAGGTGAGAACTCTGTTTTATATGAGTGTCTTTATGTGTGAACTATAGAATAATGTCTGAAATATGTTGAAAACAAGGTTTTTTTGTGAAAGTATCAAACATGTGTTTGATGATTATGTTTTAAGAACTGATACACTATGGTCAGAATATTTTGTAATATGGAGACAGTAGATTTTGCTTTTATACTGAAATGTGAGAAGTTGACTCTGCTGAGAATGACATGGTGAGTTAGGTTTATATGTATTCTGATGATGATTTATAGGGATTTTCTTCATGAGTTGATGAGATATTGATGAAGTATAGAATACATGATATTATTTTGTTGGTGATGATTGTGGTGAGGTAGCTTTGTGTTATGGAACTTTATTCTTTTTCTGAAAATGTGATGAACTCGGAGATTATTACTGTCGAGAAACAAATACTGTAATGGATATTTGAAACTGCTGTGGGATTATATGTAATGATTTTGTGCCATAGTTAATAATCATGTAAATAAGTTATGATAATATTTTTGAAATTTGAGAAAGTAATTCAGTAAAGAACAATATTTGCTGTTTTGTCTTGTTATTGTAGTTATATTTTGTCATATGTGAGATTCATGAATACACTTTCTACAGCAGAATGAAGACCCATAACTTATCCCTCTGAGCCAAAAGCTTGACAAGTAGAATTTTTCCTTCAACTCGCATGTGACAGTTCTATTATACTTACAAAGCCCTGCACAACTGAAGCAGATAGACTGTTATTGAACTATACTTTTGTGAAAGCAATAGTAACATAAGGCTATACTCAATGGAACAGAATTGATTTATGCACTAATTTACATATGCCAACACACATGAGATGATTTGAATCATAAGTTTGTAATTACATATCAAGTAATGAGAGGAAATCGTTATGAACCTGTACTAGCTGTGGCTGATGAATCTAATATAATGTTATCAAATAATTATTATACTGCACAACTATTCTTATATGATCTAAGGAATTTACAATATTGAAAAAAACCACATTGGTACTCATTTGAATTAACTAACTTTTTCAATAACAGTGAAAGCATTTGAATTTCTCCTTTTACCCATATTAATAATAAATCTGCAAAATAATTGTGTCTGTCTGTCCTTAAATATGCTATTCTCCAAAACTACTAGATGAATTTGAAAGGGACTTTTACATGTAATTTGAGTATGGTTTGGGGCACTATACAGCCTTTAGTTCATCAAAATCAGATCTTGCAAAATACATATCATGATTTAAAAGACTTCTTGTCTGTCTGTCTGTTTCTCTGTCTGAACACAAATCTCCAAAACTATTAGACAGATATTTATAGGGTTTTCACTGGTAACATCAGCATAGCTAGGGGCACTGGGGCCATATTTAAACAAAATAGGGTCACAGAAAAAAATATTCATATATATTATAAAAGTATATGTATGTATGTGGGTACATACGTGTCCACAAATTTAGGTATTTATGTTCACATCAACTCTGAAACAAATGGACCAATTTCAGACTTGGCACACATATTTCTTACTATCTGGAAAGAATTTCTGTGGGGGTGAGAACCACCTACAGATTAAAGGTGAGGGTGTGGAGGTGAAAAGGAAGTGTAGGCCATGACATCTGAATACCCAGATTTTGTTAATGCATCATTTGAGAATGATGATAATACTTAGTGAATTTCAACAAATTTTACACACAGCTTCAAATATTTATGAAAGCTTCTTTTGCTGACACACTCCATCCCACATAATTATGAAAAGAAAAATGTTTATTGCTAACTAAATTTTTTACTGTTCATTTTCACATTATGCATGACATTTTAATTGATTACCTCTGTTCATGACACATTTTGCAGAGAGTGTTCACATATACTACTGAATGTACCTGCAAAATTGTGTCATTGTACAGCACATAGTTCAGGATATATGATATCATAAACAATGTGATCCATGAAAAACTGCCACATCATGCATAGTATTTAAATTTTGTATTACTGACCCACTGAATAAGTTTCAGTGAAATTTGATAAGGAGGTAGTTTGAACATTAAGGAAGAACATAGGCTACTTATGAAAGTGTGAAGTACAAGATACTGATTTGGAGAATATTACATGAATTGTGGAAAAATATTTACTCTTCAAAAAAGCTGTTTGATCTGCGATGAAACTTCTTCTCGCTGACAGCTGCCACAAGAGTTTTGCTTATTCCATTTTCACTTTTCAAACATGACATTGTGATATATATATATATATATATATATATATATATATATATATATATATATATATATATATATATATATATATATATATATATATATGAATAGAATGGACAGTGTCTTGAAAGGAGGATATAAGATGAACATCAACAAAAGCAAAACAAGGATAATGGAATGTAGCCTAATTAAGTCGGGTGATGCTGAGGGAGTTAGATTAGGAAATGAGGCACTTAAAGTAGTAAAGGAGTTTTGCTATTTGGGGAGCAAAATAACTGATGATGATCGAAGTAGAGAGGATATAAAATGTAGGCTGGCAATGGCAAGGAAAGCGTTTCTGAAGAAGAGAAATTTGTTAACATCCAGTATTGATTTAGGTGTCAGGAAGTCGTTTCTGAAAGTATTTGTATGGAGTGTAGCCATGTATGGAAGTGAAACATGGACGATAAATAGTTTGGACAAGAAGAGAATAGAAGCTTTCGAAATGTGGTGCTACAGAAGAATGCTGAAGATTAGATGGGTAGATCACATAACTAATGAGGAAGTATTGAATAGGATTGGGGAGAAGAGAAGTTTGTGGCACAATTTGACCAGAAGAAGGGATCGGTTGGTAGGACATGTTCTGAGGCATCAAGGGATCACCAATTTAGTATTGGAGTGCAGCGTGGAGGGTAAAAATCGTAGAGGGAGACCAAGAGATGAATACACTAAACAGATTCAGAAGGATGTAGGTTGCAGTAGGTACTGGGAGATGAAAAAGCTTGCACAGGATAGAGTAGCATGGAGAGCTGCATCAAACCAGTCTCAGTACTGAAGACCACAACAATATATATATATATATATATATATATATATATATATATATATATATATATATATATATATATATATATATATATATATATATATATAAGAGAAGGGGATGGGCTGGGAGAGAGGGTAAGAGGAGATGGCCCTCACCCTTAGTCATCTTGTAGACATCTGTTTAAGGAGTTAGTATGTACAAGGGTGGTTTGAAAAGTTCTCGGAATCACCACGGAGGTGAGCACTAGCGCATAGAGTTGTTTACGTGATATTCATTGGACTGTTACCTGTAAACACATGCCACATCAGTGCTCTTGAAAGAGAGCTGTTGCGGTGATGTGCCTCTGTTGTTGTTCCCACATAGTGATTTGCAAAGATGGAAAAAACCAAGATTCGAGCAGTGATTAAGTACTTTGTAAAGAAAGGTATGAAAGCAAAGGACATTCATGCCGATTTCCAAAATACACTGGGGGACTCCCCTCATTCATATTCAACTGTTGCCAAGTGGCCAAATAAATTTAAATTTTATTGGGAGAGCATAGATGATGATCCATGCAGTGGTCAGCCAAAATGTGTCACTACTTCAGAAATCATTGCAAAAGTGTAGTAAATGGTCACGGAGGATCACCGATTGAAAGTGCGTGAAATTGCTCATGCTTTCCAGATGTCGTCTGAAAGGATATATCATATTTTAACTGAAAAATTAGAAATGAAAAAATTATCTGCAAGATGGGTGCTGGATCGAAAACGCATGAGAATGGACATAACGGAACAATGTTTGGCCCGTTTTAGGAGAAACAAACAAGATTTTTTGCACCAGTTTGTGACTACAGATGAAACTTGGGTGCACTACTGTACTGCAGAGACAAAATAACAGTCAAAGCAGTGGAAACATGCTGATTCTCTGTCACCAAAGAAAGCAAAGACAATTCCTTCGGTGGGAAAGGTCATGGCATCAGTGTTCTGGGATGCGAAGGGGGTTCTGTTTGTAGATTATCTCCCCACAGGGTAAACAATTACTGGAGAATACTATGCTAACCTCCTGGACAAATTGCAACAAAAGATACATGAAAAAAGGCCAAGTTTAGCAAGGAAGAAAGTCATTGTCCATCAACACAATGTGCGCCTGTACGTATGTGCTGTCACCGTGACATAATTACATGAACTAAGGTATGAATTGTTACCAAACCTGCCTTATTCACCTGATATGGCTCTGTGAAGTCTCACAGAGCTAACTCTTCCCAAAACTGAAAATGTTTCCTGGTAGACGAAGATTCACTTCAAACAAAGAACTGATAGCTGGAGTTGAAAACTATTTTGCAGGCCTGGAGGAAACATATTTTCAAGATGGAATCATGGCACTGAGACATCATTGGACCAAGTGCAATAATCTACAAGGAGGCTACATTGAAAAATAAAAGAAAGTTTCAGTGAGGTAACTACTTTTTTCCTGTTCTGTTCCAAGAACTGTTCAAACCACTGTCGTATATTCCCTCATGAAGTTTGTTGTAAGTAATCCTCTACAGTTCAAAAGGAAAAATACCAGAAGGAAAAATGACATTCATTAGTCCACATTTCTTAACACAAAAAGGATGCAGAATGCTGCAACAAAAATTTATGATCACTTACACAATGATGTAAATGTCTGACAGGTGGCAAAGTAAGATTCGAAGCAAAGAGAGAAAGTTTTCTCTCGACAACTCCTCCTATTCTGTAGATGAATTTCTCTTGTTATAATGTGTAAAAGGTGGTGGGTAGGAACTACTGACTTATATCTGTAAATCTTTCTTAGAAATTTTCAGCATGTAACCATAGTTACAAAT
Source organism: Schistocerca piceifrons (assembly GCF_021461385.2). NCBI lineage: Eukaryota > Metazoa > Arthropoda > Insecta > Orthoptera > Acrididae > Schistocerca > Schistocerca piceifrons. The sequence goes on along the minus strand of NC_060139.1, from coordinate 125,166,890 downwards.
TAATTTGTGGTGTGGATGTAAAAGGACTCATTCCACATCATTGCAATTTATTTTTCGAAATGATCCATGGAACGTGAAACTAATTAACTATACAAATAGCAAACACTCATGTACACTGTCATCTGGAGGATAGAGAAACGATTACACTATTATTGAGTATAGTTATAATTGCAGAAAAAACCAATTTATATTGTGTTTGATACATATACTATTAAACTGTGAATGGTACTTGTTGCATTAACAAAATAATTCAATCCATATTAATTAGTAATACATTTAATTAGCGTTACATCTTGTAATCTTGGCTCCATATAGACTACATGGACCAACCAATGCTGGAACAAAACACACTATTTATTAAGAATCTGTATATATGATTGGGTTTTAGTATCTGAAATGTCAATGATTTAATTATATGCTTATACTACTTGATAATGCAGTTACCTGAGACATTTGATTTTGTGGTTGTGCAATATCAGAATAAGGCTAGTAGCCAGAGACAGTGGTCATGTATCTGTAAACTGTGTTTGCATAAATATGTGTGTGTATATTGTGTATTTCAGAAGAAAGCCTTCTGGCCAAAAGCTTATGCATTTAGTAGTCTTTTTGTTGTGCCCTTTCTGTGGCTCAGCACCTCTATTATGTGGTGAGCATCAATGTATCCTTTTCACAATATTGTCATTATTCCTTCCTGGATTTTCCATTGCTCGGTGATGTGTACATATGTTAAAGCAATACTTTGTGTAAAATATCTGTATAATGCAAATAATAGAATAGAATTTGTAATTGTATTGTTTCACAATCAGATACAGACACCACAATCATTTTGTACAGCCAACTTCCTGCTCTGATGCATCACAAAGTTTCACCCATAATTCCTATTTGCAATACTTTGGGTAGGGGGGTTATGTAAAGTGGAGGAATGAGACAACATTTAGTGAAAGGTATGATTCTGTGCATACCAGAGAATGCAAACTACTACACGGTGTTTAAATGAAGTTGCATAGATGCAAGAGTTTGAATTCTAACATTATTGGATTACTGTATTGATGAGAATAAGTCAACTGAATATGAATTGTGATTAATTGAGATGAATTCTAGTTAATTTGTAGAGATATTGAACTACAAACAAAAAATGTGAAATTTGATATAAACAAAAGTCCAGTTTATTATTTGTGGAATCTATACAAAGGATAGTGCTAGTTATTATGAGAGAGCCAACTGTAAAGACACAGGATTTATGTTAGAATCAAAAGTCACACTGTATCTGTAAAGTAATTAACAGTAATAATTAAGACATCATTATCAATATTTATTTCACACAACTTTGATGTAAAAGCTGTTACATTTAGACATGCTAACTGTTTCAGAAACATTTCAATGATTTGTAAAGCTAATTTTCATAACTAGTTTTGTGAAAGCATAAAAATCTTAGTTGTAAATTTGATTAATTTCAATCTAGAAAATGCATAATGTAAAATTGTAATAGCTGGAATCTATACAAGCAGCAGTGACAATAGCCAAGCTGAGTTAGTATTGTTTCAGTTTTGGATGCCAGTCTTATGTCAACTTTTAAGCACAAAACTTGACACAGTTTTATATGTGTTGTGATGCAATAAACATATTTTACAAGTATTTAGTCTGTTTCGACTACATTATTTTCTGGTTAACTCAATATAAATTGCCTGACATACTGGGCCCAGATGTTATTTTAGGTGGAGGAATTGCAAGAAGCCTGAGATGCACATCTTGATTACATCTTCTAAAATCAGCAAGTTAAGTAACTGAATCATAGCCATGAAAGCCGAATATGTTTACTTTGTGAATCTGATTGTGTTAATTTCATGAGGTTATGATTTACTAACAATGCCATTACTATTAGAAGTTGTACACATGTTTACGTACAGAAGTTTTGAGTTGTTTATTCCATATCTCGATTCATTACTATGATGTCTGGAAGAAGAAAGGCAATGCTTTATAGACTGTGAGAATTTAAATCTCGATATGTTAAAACATCTTACAGGAGAAAAGCAATATTATATAAATCCTAAAATATGACAACAGTAGTTAAGTACGTAACAAATTCTGAGCAAGAAATCAGGATCCTGGTAGGTAAGGTCTTCAAGGATGAAATTCACATCAGACTAAGTACACAATGTTTGCTCTATAGTGCATGCAGTGTCTTTTTTTATGGACAATAAGTTAAGATAAACAATCTAATACAATCAAGCAAAGGAATACCGTAACGTATTTGAAATAAGCAGGCTAATTAATAATATCAAGTTCAAATATTTTAAAAATAATTTACAATATATGAAACTTGGATTTCTCCTGGTGCATAAAATGTTAAAACAACTTATGCAAATGCAGCCAAGTGATGTTTTCAGCAACCATGGTTGTTGAAGATGTCATACGGCTCAGTTCTCATAAGTTGTCTGAGTAATATGTGAAAATCAGACAGGAGTATAATTTACTAGTATCCTGATGCCAATATTAACTCTAACATATTTCATGATTATTTGTGCCAGTAGCTGAAAGTAACTTTGTGACTTAACTGAATAGAAGTGACACAAGAAAAGGATAAAAGGACATTAATTACTAAATATACATGTATACACAAAAAAGTGGAGAAGTATAAAGCTGTTATGAAAAGTATAAAGGTTCACATAATAAATCTGTTCAAATAGGTAGCTAAAACCAAAAACTGGAAGTTATAAGATCTTTGGGGTAAACCTAAGTATTAACAAAAAAGTCATGTTACTTGCAATTGCAGGCCATGTATTTGTAACAACAGACAAGTAACTTTAATTATTTGAAGGAGAAATTGGACAACTGTGTAAATGTTTTGGGTAGAATTGAAGAGTACATTAAAAGTTTTAATACGCTGGTTTACCAACCACCAGACTAATTTCCAGGTGGAAATAAAACTGCAGAAACTAAAAACTTTGGAGAAAAATTCATTTCTCTGATATGTATGCATGTTCTGTAGTCATGTCATAATAACTGCAGTGTTCTGTGCATGTCCTATATCAGGGGTACTCACTTATATCGATAGTAACTGTTCATGACAAATGTCAGTTGAAGGACACCTTCTCACCAGGGGGCAGGGAAATGGCACTGAGCAACAATACATGGATGTGTGCAGCATACTCATGAAGACCTGTCTTGTTGGCTGAACTGTGTATAGTTTGGTGTCCACTTTTGTGGGGGTGGTGTTGGTGGTGAGATGCCTGTTGGAATTGAAACTGTCAGCCACTCAGTCATTTATGTCAGCCACTCAGGCATTTAGAGAAAGCAAAACTTGACTCAGGAATCCATCCCACCTCAGGACTGTGAATTTTATGGTGAGCGCCCATTTCCACATACAGAAAGCAATTTTGAATTTTCTGAACAATTGTTGTGGCCTTGGGCATCCTGTTTATCTTTCTAGTTTATGAGTGACTTTCCTTTGGCTGAACTGATATACTGTGGGGCACCTATGCACTCATCTGTTTTTGTACTGGGCTATCTCCATCCATTTTGAGCATGTTTCATGACTTGTTGTGAACATGGGCTAGTTATTAAATTTACTGTTGGGAATTTTGGCATGCCATACTGCTGAGAGATGTGGCTTTTTAGAGTCTGTACAAGCCTCACATTTTTATATGGTCAAGGAGGCTGCACACTTGAGTAATTGCTCCAAAACTTTCTTGATATTTACATTTCTTGTGCTCGCCAACCTTTCCCCACTCGTTGGTACATATGTTTTGTTTTGTTTTGTTTTAGTAGTTCTAGGATCAATGCAGTTTGTATGTCACAGGAGAGCTAATGGTCATTTCATAAATTTTCTTGTATTGAATTGAAGAGGCAGCCTGGAAGTGGGCCTCACTATATTGTCCTGTGTGCCTCCAAATGAATCTCACTTCATGCCTAATAATAATAATAACACACACACACACACACACACACACACACACACACACACACACACACACACACACACACACCATTGGACAGAGGTATCTCATGTCTTTAGAAAACAGCTGGCCAACTAATTTCTTGTCTGCACTTTAGTGTAAGTTGTTGACTGCTCCGCTGCATCTGAGTGTGCTCACCTCTTGTGTTGTTATCACATTGCATGTTTATCTCCCTCTGCTGTCATAGGGGGCTTAAGCTGATGTATTCTGTGTCTGTGTTGCTGGCTGCAACCAGTCATTAATTGTTTTCACTATAACTTCCTCTCGTGAGCATTTAACTTAATTTAGTAGCCTCAAGGTGGTTCTATTTTAATTTCATCACGCTGGCAGGTGGTTTTTTACTGTAATACCTAGTAATGATTGCAGTTAATTTCATAACTTTCTTAATAATCTGAATGAATGGTATTAAGCTTAATTTGTCATGATCATTGATATGCTTTTGCTAAAGCTATTGTGAAAATCTTTGATAATACCATCAAGAGATGGCTGTTGATATATTATTGTATTCTCTGATGATAAAGCGATTTAAAATTTAAAATCATTTTCATATTCACAGTGGATGTCACCTGTACCTAAATTCAGTACTTTATGTAAGTTTAACATGTTGAGAGGTCTCACTACAATCAATTGATTAACCAATTAATAAGTTGTAGCTTGTCCCCCAGCAACGTCGCCTTTGTATTAACATTACAGACATAGTTTTGATGGGCCTATTTGTATTGTAGTGAACTATACTGCTATACTGTTAATGCTTCCTTGGTTCATGGGCATCATGTTGGATAATGTTGTAGAAGCTGCCCAATATTTTGACGAGACAGCTGCTTATCGTGTTCAGATGCTGACTGACGTGTTGCTGCAATGGCTTGCCAATATATACGCTGGCTTGCTAGAGAAGTTCAGGGTGCCAAGGGTTAAGGCTATAATGTCTTCATTGACAAATCATAGAGCACAGTGCCCCCTGCCATACAAATGGACCATGGGCTTCTCATTCGCAACACGGGAAAAGCGCATCCCAAATAGCAGCACAGTGCACGTGTGGGCAGTGTGTTGGCACCCAGTTTAAATGTGCGGACTTTGAATCTCCGTCTGTGTTGACTCGGATTTGTTTGATTGAGGCCGACGATGCCTTAGTACCACCAAAGTTGGTTCCCATGCCTTGAAGAGTTGAAATACCGTTTCTCTATTGATCAGGTCATTACTTATATGAATTTTGACTGCTTCTTTAATGATGGTATCCCACTATGTGGAAGCGGATAAAGGATCTTTGTCTCTCTGTAATTCGCGCTGTGTCCTGTGTGAAGACAGTGTTCGGTCACAGCAGACTTTTCTGGCTGACCCAGTCTGGTGTGACATCTATGTTCAGCACATCTATCCTTAACAGTGCGACACATCTGGACAATGTATGATTTCCCACACTGGCACAGGATTTTATATGTGCCTGGTTTTCTTGGACCTAGGTCATCTTTAATAGAATAGAACTGAATTCTGTTACACCTGATTGAGGGTAGGCCACTAAAATTAGTTATTTCAGATGATTAGTACTATTATTGTTGTTATTGTTATTGTTATCACATGACCTGAAGCCCTTGCTCATATATTGCTAAAGTCACCATGGTTTGTTATTGTATTTTATTTTAGGTGCTACTGTACTTGTACAGTTTTTCTGTGCTTGTAAAATCTTGAAAATTATACTTAACAGTTTTTGAGTTAAGTTTTTTTATTTAAAGTAACTGAATCTTCCTCTATAATTTTTATTCCTTTTTTTAAAAGATTGTTTTGCTAAAGAGATAAAAAATTGTTATTTATGGAAATACGATTTAATTTGCCCAGCACCTTACCCTTCCCCAACCAGCTCCCTACCACTTCATTTAGAAGATTTTTTCTTCACAAAAGATTGAAAAATTATCCATTCGTAACTGACACATAACAATGCTGTTGCTACTTACATAATTATTTGAAAATGATTTCTTTGAAAATTGCCTAGAATATATAGTTTTAAAATCCTCCCATTGTAGAAACATAGAAGACTTGTAGATGGCAAATAGATTTGACCTCTTTAGTTCTGTCACAACATAGATCGAGAGCTGTGATTATAATACATTTGTAGCACCATTAATTAACAAGGCACAAAGAACTACAAAAACCAGCAAAAATTATTAATGGAAGAAGAGAAGATAACAAACCACATATAGCTGAGGTGTTGAATTATTGTCAGGCACAAAACAAGACAGAGAACACTGATAAGCTTCTAGACATATTCTTGTTCAGAGCAACAGAATACACCTTTTTGCATGCCAATTTGCACAGCTTCATTGGTTCAACTAACAACATTGTACCACCTTTGCATCTTGGCTGGGGAGAGGGGTTGTATAGGATCTGATGGCCAAGGGTAAAAAGTAGGCAGAGTGTGGGAGGGATGACTGGATGAGTGAGCTTGTGAGTAAGTAAGTGATTGGATCCAGTTGGCACAGGTTGTGAACTGGCCATTGAAGATGAGCATGTTGTGTTTGGCATTGAGTTCTGATCCTGGTTGATCAATTTGGCATTTGGCCACAATTTGGCTGTAGCTATTTATTCAGGTGAACAGCTGGTAGGTGGTCGTTTCCTGATTAAAAACAAAGAGCAGGTATATGATGTAATTGGTTTCACAGGTGATCCAATCTCCCATAGGATAGGATACGCTTGTGTCAAGACCATAATAGTTTGTACTGGGTGGCTGCACTGGATGAGTCTTGCATTGAAGCCTTCTGAGTGTGTGTGGCATGTTGCAAAGGGTTGGGAGCGGGTCTGGCACAAGGATGGACTACAATATTCCATGAGTGTTATCAACATATCCAAAATAAAATAGCACAAACTAAAATGGGAGTCATAGTTCCAGTTGATAATTTTGTGTAATTAGGGTATTTTAATGTAACAAATGAATGTAATGAAAAGTAGATAAACAGAAAAATACCAATGGCCTGAAACCATTTTGAGCATTAACTAATATTTTATTTCTGTTCAAAAAGTTAGATACATGAGACTTTTATTTATTTTAGAAATGCTAAATAATAGTGAGACAGGTCTAAAGCTTTTTATATCTTGAGTAGCACTCTTTTTGTAAAGTGACTACTGTTGACTGTTTTAGCCTTGTTGGGAATATTGGTGTCTAAATGATACATTGATTACCTCAATTAATCAAGAATCTATTTTGTTTGAACTTTGTTTGATGAGATTACCTGGGATACCACAAGTAACACAGGAGGCTTTAAATTTTAGTTTAGTGCTACTGATTGCTTTTATTTCTTTACATTTACACCTGTTTCTGCTACAATGACTTGATACAGAAACATGCTATGCTTATTTTATGAGAGTTTCACATTGGTTTTGAATTAAATTTTGTTCTGTATTTGTATAATGCACATAAATATGCCAGTAATTTGTATGGGGGTTTCAAGATGGGATCTTCAACAGTTATTTCTGCAGTGACATGGAAAGGATAGATTGCCATTCACCACATGGAGGAGGCAGTGAGTTTCAGAGAGACACAGTGAAATGCTAGACATATTCACGTATCAGACTAAACCCTTCATCAGACATAGAAAACACACACTCATTCACACAATCACAGTGGGGCTGTTGTCTTCAGATGCTAAGGCATGACTGTAGTTGGGCCTTGTTCATTCAGTTCAAAGGTTCATCAATGCAGGGGTTTATCATCATCAAAACAATAGATTATGGGGGAAAGGAAATATATAAAACTTAATGTTCAAAATTCCTGGACGTGCATATTGATCAGAACATGAATTAGAAACCATGTATTGTAGACCTTCTCAAACTGTTGAGATTATCAGAATTAGCTTTACATGTAATTTATGATTTTGGTGATGAAAAGTGTCAGAAAGTTGGCTTACTTTGCATATTTCCATTCATTAATGTCACATGAAATAATTTTCGTAGGTAGTTCCAGGCATTCTGCAGAAATCAAATATTTTTTTACGGCCAAGAAGCAACATGAAAATGCTGAACTGCATGCCCTGTCTTTGAAAGAACCCTGTTTACATGGCAAAGAGACTGGCTTGGAAGTGAGACTAAACATTCAGTGTTGTGAATCGTTAGAACTGAGTGAAAGCAGATATCTAAACCTATTGAGTGGGAGCCACTGCCAGTACTAAATGTGAAGAGGCTAACAATTATATGCCTTTCCTATCTGTAGCTCCTGACAATAAGTTTCTTATCTTCCACTTAAATGTTAGTTGGAAACAAATTAAATGAAAGAGACATCTTCTTAAACACAAACCCCATATCACATTTTCTGACTAGTTGAACACTGGATCAAACAAGTGGAATCTGCCTTGTACATTCCTGAAAAATATGTGCCACTAAGTACTTTAGGAGGACTAAAATTATCCATGAAGGAGTAGCTGTTTTTGCAAATAAAGTGCTTAATGTTAGTTACAACACACTAAATCTAGCAATATGTTCCCAAGAGGAAGCCTTTGAAATTACAATTATATCTTTTTTTAGTATGAACCTAATACCTGTCTTTGTCCTCTACAACACACAGTCTGATATCACTGTTGGGAATCTGACTAATTACCTGGAGATGAATACGGTAACTTCAAGCTTGAGTTTATTGAAGAAATTTATCTTGACATGGAGGTAAAAACTCAAACTGTGGCCTGCTTTTTAAACTGTTTAAGAGCTGTCAATTTGTATTGTCTTAATGAACATTCAACAAGACAAAATGCATAGCTGGACAATATAATTACCAACCAAAATAAAAATGACTTGGATTGTTGTGTGATAGATCCAATGGTATCAGATACTCTAGGCTTATGGCTAACTATTGGAAGTGGAGACTGTAGTGTACAGGAACCTTCCTATCTCAATGAGGTCAGAATGTTAAAAACAGAGCACATAATGCACTTGAGGAACAAGTTATATGAAGCTTATTGGGAAAGTTTGAGTAACTGTGAAAACGTTGCTCAATAAATGTTGCCCCCAAGTAACTAAAATGGTAAAAACTGTTTAGGCATAAAGCACACATAATAAACTGCATCGGTATAATCCTTATCTATTAGAACTCAGGGACAAACCTTTTGCCTTGTACACAGTGACATATGAAGGGATTATTTCAATAGTGGTACAAGTCCATTTTTGTTCATTTTGAGATACAGACTCCTAAAGTTAAATGAGCCCTGAAAAATCTGCAGTTAAGATACCAGAAATATTCCACCACATGTCTTCTTGCTAGAGATGAACCTCTCTCTCTCTGTTTGTTTGGATCATTAATTTCAGAAGCATTATAGGCAGAAAAGTGGAGGTAATGGACTTGTACCACTATTGAAATAAGCCCTTCATATGCTGGTGAGCCTATAATGAAGCATAGATAAAAATATATATAAAAATAAAAAAATAATTATACAGGACAGAAATTCAAGTAGCAAAGTGGATAACCAATGACATTTTCATTGAATAGTCTCACAATAAATGCACAGCTGCCTGGAAGGTAGTAAAATCCATGACAGAGAATCATAGAACCAAGCAAATGTCTCCATTCTCATTTGAGTTGCTAAATAAATTCCTCATAAACTGTTCACATCATGGAAAGTCAGCAACATCAGGAGTAGATAAAAAACAGAGAGTATGCTGGCTACATTTTAAAGTGCTAAATATGTTTATTATACCTTCCCTCTATATTAAAGTCTGTCTCCTCTCAGTAAGATACAGTCAATGAGCTTAATTTACAGAAGCTTTGTACACAATTATGGAACAAGAGCCAGAAATAAACAAACTTAGAATATACCAGATTATGTACTGGCAAATCATAAAATAGTTTCAAATATAGTGGCAGAAAGGTGTCAGAAATTCAAGTATTAAAGAGGATAACCAATGATATCTTCATTGACCACTAATTCATCAAACTCCAGGCTGAGGTAACTGAAGCTGACAGTTGAAGAAGAGAGACACACTTGTAACAATGTCATTTTACCATCCCAGGGACAAGAGCAGAACACAGATGGGACCCGTCAGAGTTGCTGAATTCACTGCTAATGAGAGAGAAAAATATTATGCTTATACAGGGTGTTACAAAAAGGTACGGCCAAACTTTCAGCCGGCCGCTGTGGCCGAGCAGTTCTGGGCGCTTTAGTCTGGAACCGAGCTGCTGCTACGGTCGCAGGTTCGAATCCTGCCTCGGGCATAGATGTGTGTGATGTCCTTAGGTTAGTTAGGTTTAAGTAGTTCTAAGTTCACAAACGTGTGGTTTCTGAAGAGGGGCAGCAGCCTTTTCAGTAGTTGCAAGGGCAACAGTCTGGATGATTGACTGATCTGGCCTTGTAACAATAACCAAAACGGCCTTGCTGTGCTGGTACTGCGAACGGCTGAAAGCAAGGGGAAACTACAGCCGTAATTTTTCCCGAGGGCATGCAGCTTTACTGTATGATTAAATGATGATGGCGTCCTCTTGGGTAAAATATTCCGGAGGTAAAATAGTCCCCCATTCAGATCTGCGGGCGGGGACTACTCAAGAGGATGTCGTTATCAGGAGAAAGAAAACTGGCGTTCTACGGATCGGAGCGTGGAATGTCAGATCCCTTAATTGGGCAGGTAGGTTAGAAAATTTAAAAAGGGAAATGGATAGGTTAAAGTTAGATATAGTGGGAATTAGTGAAGTTCGGTGGCAGGAGGAACAAGACTTCTGGTCAGGTGACTACAGGGTTATAAACACAAAATCAAACAGGGGTAATGCAGGAGTAGGTTTAATAATGAATAGGAAAATAGGAATGCGGGTAAGCTACTACAAACAGCATAGTGAATGCATTATTGTGGTCAAGATAGATACGAAGCCCACACCTACTACAGTAGTAGAAGATTATATGCCAACTAGCTCTGCAGATGACGAAGAAATTGAAGAAATGTATGATGAAATAAAAGAAATTATTCAGATTGTGAAGGGAGACGAAAATTTAATAGTCATGGGTGACTGGAATTCGAGTGTAGGAAAAGGGAGAGAAGGAAACATAGTAGGTTAATATGGATTGGGGCTAAGAAATGAAAGAGGAAGCCGCCTGGTAGAATTTTGCACAGAGCACATCATAATCATAACCAACACTTGGTTTAAGAATCATGAAAGAAGGTTGTATACATGGAAGAACCCTGGAGATACTAAAAGGTATCAGATAGATTATATAATGGTAAGACAGAGATTTAGGAACCAGGTTTTAAATTGTAAGACATTTCCAGGGGCAGATGTGGACTCTGACCACAATCTATTGGTTATGACCTGTAGATTAAAACTGAAGAAACTGCAAAAAGGTGGGAATTTAAGGAGATGGGACCTGGATAAACCGAAAGAACCAGAGGTTGTACAGAGTTTTGGGGAGAGCATAAGGGCACAATTGACAGGAATGGGGGAAAGAAATACAGTAGAAGAAGAATGGGTAGCTTTGAGGGATGAAATAGTGAAGGCAGCAGAGGATCAAGTAGGTAAAAAGACGAGGGCTAGTAGAAATCCTTGGGTAACAGAAGAAATATTGAATTTAATTGATGAAAGGAGAAAATATAAAAATGCTGTAAATGAAGCAGGCAAAAAGGAATACAAACGTCTCAAAAATGAGATCGACAGGAAGTGCAAAATGGCTAAGCAGGGATGGCTAGAGGACAAATGTAAGGATGTAGAGGCCTATCTCACTAGGGGTAAGATAGATACTGCCTACAGGAAAATTAAAGAGACCTTTGGAGATAAGAGAACGACTTGTATGAATATCAAGAGCTCAGATGGAAACCCAGTTCTAAGCAAAGAAGGGAAAGCAGAAAGGTGGAAGGAGTATATAGAGGGTCTATACAAGGGCGATGTACTTGAGGACAATATTATGGAAATGGAAGAGGATGTAGATGAAGATGCAATGAGAGATGTGATACTGCGTGAGGAGTTTGACAGAGCACTGAAAAACCTGAGTCGAAACAAGGCCCCTGGAGTAGACAACATTCCATTGGAACTACTGACGGCCTTGGGAGAGCCAGTCCTGACAAAACTCTACCATCTGGTGAGCAAGATGTATGAAACAGGCGAAATACTCTCAGACTTCAAGAAGAATATAATAATTCCAATCCCAAAGAAAGCAGGTGTTGACAGATGTGAAAATTACCGAACTATCAGTTTAATAAGTCACAGCTGCAAAATACTAACACGAATTCTTTACAGACGAATGGAAAAACTAGTAGAAGCCAACCTTGGGGAAGATCAGTTTGGATTCCGTAGAAACACTGGAACACATGAGGCAATACTGACCTTACAACTTATCTTAGAAGAAAGATTAAGGAAAGGCAAACCTGCGTTTCTAGCATCTGTAGACTTAGAGAAAGCTTTTGACAATGTTGACTGGAATACTCTCTTTCAAATTCTAATGGTGGCAGGGGTAAAATACAGGGAGCGAAAGGCTATTTACAATTTGTACAGAAACCAGATGGCAGTTATAAGAGTCGAGGGACATGAAAGGGAAGCAGTGGTTGGGAAGGGAGTAAGACAGGGTTGTAGCCTCTCCCCGATGTTGTTCAATCTGTATATTGAGCAAGCAGTAAAGGAAACAAAAGAAAAATTCGGAGTATGTATTAAAATTCATGGAGAAGAAATAAAAACTTTGAGGTTCGCCGATGACATTGTAATTCTGTCAGAGACAGCAAAGGACTTGGAAGAGCAGTTGAACGGAATGGACAGTGTCTTGAAAGGAGGATATAAGATGAACATCAACAAAAGCAAAACAAGGATAATGGAATGTAGTCTAATCAAGTCGGGTGATGCTGAGGGAATTAGATTAGGAAATGAGGCACCTAAAGTAGTAAAGGAGTTTTGCTATTTGGGGAGCAAAATAACTGATGATGGTCGATGTAGAGAGGATATAAAATGTAGGCTGGCAATAGCAAGGGAAGCGTTTCTGAAGAAGAGAAATTTGTTAACATCCAGTATTGATTTAAGTGTCAGGAAGTCATTTCTGAAAGTATTCGTATGGAGTGTAGCCATGTATGGAAGTGAAACATGGACGATAAATAGTTTGTACAAGAAGAGAATAGAAGCTTTCGAAATGTGGTGCTACAGAAGAATGCTGAAGATTAGATGGGTACATCACATAACTAATGAGGAAGTATTGAATAGGATTGGGGAGAAGAGAAGTTTGTGGCACAACTTGACCAGAAGAAGGGATCGGTTGGTAGGACATGTTCTGAGGCATCAAGGGATCACCAATTTAGTATTGGAGGGCAGCGTGGAGGGTAAAAATCGTAGAGGAAGACCAAGAGATGAATACACTAAGCAGATTCAGAAGGATGTAGGTTGCAGTAGGTACTGGGAGATGAAAAAGCTTGCACAGGATAGAGTAGCATGGAGAGCTGCATCAAACCAGTCTCAGGACTGAAGACCACAACAACAACAACAGTTCTAAGTCTAGGGGACTGATGACCTCAGATGTTAAGTCCCATAGTGCTTAGAGCCATCTGAACCAAACTTTCAGGAAACATTCTTCACACACAAATAAAGAAAAGATGTTATGTGGACATGTGTCCGGAAACGCTTAATTTCCATGTTAGAGCTCATTTTAGTTTCGTCAGTATGTACTGCACTTCCTCGATTCACCACCAGTTGGCCCAATTGAAGGAAGGTAATGTTGATTTTGGTGCTTGTGTTGACATGCAACTCATTGTTCTACAGTACTAGCATCAAGCACATCAGTATGTAGCATCAACAGGTTAGTGTTCATCACGAACGTGGTTTTGCAGTCAGTGCAATGTTTACAAATGCGGAGTTGGCAGATGCCCATTTGATGTATGGATTAGCATGGGGCAATAGCCGTGGCGCGGTACGTTTGCATCAAGACAGATTTCCAGAACGAAGGTGTCCCGACAGGAAGACGTTCGAAGCAATTGATCGGCGTCTTAGGGAGCACGGAACATTCCAGCCTATGACTCGCAACTGGGGAAAACCTAGAACGATGAGGACACCTGCAATGGACGAGGCAATTCTTCGTGCAGTTGGCAATAACCCTGATGTCAGCGTCAGAGAAGTTGCTGCTGTACAAGGTAACTTTGACCACGTCACTGTATGGAGAGTGCTACAGGAGAACCAGTTGTTTCCGTACCATGTACAGCGTGTGCAGGCACTATCAGCATCTGATTGGCCTCCACGAGTACACTTCTGCGAATGGTTCATCCAACAATGTGTCAATCCTCATTTCAGTGCAAATGTTCTCTTCACGGATGAGGCTTCCTTCCGTGATCAAATTGTAAATTTTCACAATCAACATGTGTGGGCTGACGAGAATCCGCACGCAATTGTGCAATCACGTCATCACACACAGATTTTCTGTGAACGTTTGGGCAGGCATTGTTGGTGATGTCTCGATTGGGCCCCATGTTCTTCCACCTACGCTCAATGAAGCACGTTATCATGATTTCATACGGCATACTCTACATGTGCTGCTAGAACATGTGCCTTTACAAGTACGACACAACATGTGGTTCATGCATAATGGAGCTCCTGCACATTTCAGCCGAAGTGTTTGTACGCTTCCCAACAACAGATTCTGTGACCGATGGATTGGTAGAGGCAGACCAATTCCATGGCCTCCACGTTCTCCTGACCTCAACCCTCTTGACTTTCATTTATGGGGGATTTGAAAGCTCTTGTCTACACAACCCCAGTACCAAATGTAGAGACTCTTTGAGCTTGTATTGTGGACGGCTGTGATACAATATGCCATTCTCCAGCGCTGCATCAGCGCATCAGGGATTCCATGCGACGGAGGGTGGATGCACGTATCCTCGCTAATGGAGGACGTTTTGAACATTTCCTGTAACAAAGTGTTTGAAGTCACGCTGGTACGTTCTGTTGCTGTGTGTTTCCATTCCGTGATTAATGTGAGTTGAAGAGAAGTAATAAAATGAGCTCTAACATGGAAAGTAAGCGTTTCCGGACACATGTCCACATAACATATTTTCTTTCTTTGTGTGTGAGGAATGTTTCCTGAAAGTTTGGCCGTACCTTTTTGTAACACCCTGTATACCTTATAGATCATGCTTTCTGTAGTAGCTTGATAGCTGAGTAACTATGAAAAAGCACAAAGAATTGCGTGTTTTTCTTAATATACCTTTCAGCTAGATGCATAGGACAATGAATCATCGCTCACTGATGTCTTTTGCGATAATGTTGTGGAGTAACTAGTCACTTAAGGAAAAAGTATTCATTGTTACAAAAGAAAGTAATTAAAATTTTGTGTGGGGTTCTCTCATATACATATCACAGGTATCTGTTCAAGCAGCTTCAAGATACATATACACGTGTCAGGTTTATTACCATCAATCCAAGTGAGTCTGAGGGTAATAGATATATTCACAATTACAACACTAGAAGGAAAAATGATCTGCATTACCGCCTATTGAATCTAACTTCTGCATCTACATCTACATTCATACTCCGCAAGCCTTCTGATGGTGTGTGGTGGAGGGTACCTTGAGTACCTCTAATAGTTCTCCCTTCTATTCCAGTCTCATATTGTTCGTGGAAAGAAAGATTGTCAGTATGCCTCAGTGTGGGCTCTAATCTCTCTGATTTTATCCTCATGGTCTCTTTGCGAGATATACGTAGGAGGGAGCAACATACTGCTTTCTCCTTAGTGAAGGTATTTTTTCGAAACTTCAACAAAACCCCGTACCGAGCTACTGAACGTCTCTCACTGGAGTTTTGGCACAGAAAGAAGTGAAATACGCAGCTATAAAATTGTTTTATAATCTACTTATGGAAATACAATGTCTGACAGATAACAGAAGTGTTTTCAAATGTAGATTAAAGATGTTTCCTCCTTTTACACCACAGAGGAATTCTTGAATTGAAATAATTAGTCCTTTTTACAGAAGAAACCTGTAAATGCCCAGCATATAGCCATATAAATATTATTGTTATTATTTGCTTTATAGATATGTAGGGTGAATCACTTAAAACTTCTTCCACCGAGCGAGGTGGCGCAGTGGTTAGCACACTGGACTCGCATTCGGGAGGACGACGTTTCAATCCCGTCTCCGGCCATCCTGATTTAGGTTTTCCGTGATTTCCCTAAATTGTTTCAGGCAAATACCGGGATGGTTCCTTTGAAAGGGCACGGCCGATTTCCTTCCCCATCCTTCCCTAACCCGAGCTTGCGCTCCGTCTCTAATGACCTCGTTGTCGACGGGACGTTAAACACCACTAACCTAACCTAACCTAACTTAAAACTTCTGCTGCAGATATTGTGGAAATGGAAAATGCTACTGAAGTGTTGATAGGTACTCAGGGGCTCGTATTGTTAGCCAGTCAGCAGATTATAATAACACTTGGAAAGTTTATTTTATGTGCAAACACACATTTTTTAAATGGAAGAATGCCTATTAACGTTAATAAAGTAAAGTAAGGTAAATTAGAATGCCAGTGGTGTTTGTTGCAGGATTCTAGTGCAAGTTATTTATGAGATATCACATTTTGCAGAGTTTCCACGGGAGTGTGCGATGGTGGTGAATGGCCCCTCAGTGCCAGGGGTGTTGCATTATTGCCTGATGACTCAGGTGCAGTGGTTGGGAAAAGGTTTGGTGGTGGGGGGAGGGTGGTTGACGTCATTGGCGGTTCTGGTTGGTCAGTGGAGCGAACAGCAAAGCAGCCTCTACCCTATGATCTCACGGGCCACCATTTGGATTAGCGGTGCTGAGTGAAGGGCTGTCACTTTTGCTTGGTGAAGAGAGTGTTAAACAGACTATTTCTTATTTGAAAGGAAAACAATATCAACATAGATGACCCCATTGTTGTTGATAGTGTCAAATTTCTTTGGAGTATATCTTCACAAGTGGAATGATGAAAACAAAGCGCCATTGCAGTGTCGTGAGAAGTGGGTGAGTTTTTTTAAAGCTATGACCATCTTCAGCACTGCTCTGAGATGGTAATATACTGAAGTGCCAAAGAAACTGGTATAGGCATGCGTATTCAAATACAGTTGTATGTAAACAGGCAGAATATGACACTATGGTTGGCAATGCCTATATAAGACAACAAATGTCTAGTGCAGTTGTTAGATCAGTTACTGCTGCTGCAATGGCCGGTTATCAAGATTTAAGTGAGTTTGAACGTGGTGTTATAGTTGGTGCATGAGCAAAGGGACACAGCATCTCCAAGGTAATGTTGAAGTGGGGATTTTTCCTTACGACCATTTCACAAGAGTATCGTGAATATCAAGAGCGCTGTAAAACATCACTGCGGCTGAGAAAAGATCCTGCAAGAATGAGACCAACGACGACTGAAGAGTATTGTTCAATGTGACGAAAGCGCAATCCTTCCGCAAATTTCTGCAGATTGCAATGCTGGGCCATCAACAAGTGCCAGCGTGTGAACCATTCAATGAAACAACATCGACATGGGCTTACGGAGCCGAAGGCCCACTCGTATACCCATGATGATTGCATGACGCAAAGCTTTACGCCTCACCTGGGCCCGTCAACACCGAGAGTGGACTGTAGATGACTGGAAACATGTTGTTGCCTGGTTGGACGTGTCTCATTTCAAATTCCGTTGAGCATATGGATGTGTACGGCTATGGAGACACCCTCACAAATCCATGGATTCTGAAAGTCAGCAGGGGACTGTTCAATCTGGTGGAGGCTCTGTAATGGTGTGAGGTGTGTGTAGTTGTAGTGATATGGCAGCCCTGATATGTCTAGACACGACTCTGACAGTTGACATGTACGTAAGCATGCTATCTGCATCCACTCATGTCCATTGTGCATTTCTTAGGACTTGGGCGATTCCAGCAGGACAATGCATCACCGCACACATTCAGAATTGCTCCAAAAACACTCTTGAGTTTAAACACTTCCGCTGGCCACCAAACTCCCCAGACATGAACATTATTGAACATATCTGGGATGCATTGCAGCGTGCTGTTCAGAAGAGATCTCTACATCCCTCGTACTCTTACGGATTTATGGACATCCCTGTAGGATTGATGACGTCAATTCCTTCCAGAACTACTTCAGACAATAGTCGAGTACGTGCCACGTCGTGTTGCAGCGGTTCTGCATTAGGAAGCGGAATCAGTTTCTTTGGTTGTTCAGTGTAATTGAAGGTATTTGTTTGCAATACTAGTCCATAACACCAATGTAGAAAGAATGTTTTGGTTTGTGAGTATCCAGTAGACCAATGAAAGGAAAAGAATGGAGGTGGACTCTCTTGAAGCGACCATACGGATCCTGTACAACTACAAAATCGACTGGTAATATTTGACCACTTTGTTTCCAAGAACAAAGAAATTATCAAAAGTCCTGGAAGCAATGAAAAATACTCTTTCCCCAAAGGACAAACGACCTCATCTACGAGCGCTCCGTAATATTAATAGTTTATGTTAATTTTATTTTGATAAAAACTCCATGGCTATAATATTTCGGAAATCATAATGGATTTGTTTTTTGATATATACCGTATATTAAATATCATAATTAAACAGATATAGTAAAATAAATCAAAGTATATTTGTGGTTATCCTTTTCGCTAATAGTGGATATACCACAACAGATTAACAAACTATATTAACGAAATATTACTGGTACCATTACAAATTAAAAAAGAATTAAAAATCTGGGTAAATTTGGAGCCCGGTGATTATATACCGTTTTTTCCGAAAATGATTTGATCACCATAACCTAGAGCCACAAGGCGTTATTTGTTGCTGCGAACATTAAAGAAATGAAATATTGTGTCATAAGTGGTCGTTAAACAGATAAAAAAACCAAGTGAAACTTTAAAAAGACATCAGCCTTGAAAAAGTAAATACAGTATTGTACCTACACAATGAAAAATGCAAATTTCATTTAAATTTCTATGTCCGGAATATTTGGGATTTTAGTACTTGTGAACAAAGCGTAACTCGTGAGGAAAGAAAGATTACAGGTCAACAAACTCCATGAGTTACTAATAATTCATACTAAAGTGAAATTAAGCTGCTGATGACAGCATGACGAATCTGTTACACATCAGTATGTGGGAAAGAAAACGCGCAGACCTTCAAACTCTCAAATGGCTATTGGTGTAACAAAACAGTTTCACGATAAAACATACTTGACAAAATTTTCTTCCTTCACAATTCAGATAATGATCAACAACTGCTAGGCGCTTATGTAACGTAGCCTATTGTGAAATATTTCTTTTCATTTGCTGAAGGGGTATTCTGTTGTACTGTACGGCTGCTGACCGTTGCGTGTCGGTAGAAGTAGGACGCTGTCGTCATTGGAACAACAAGAATCCTAACAAACATAAAGCTAGATCCCGAACTGTCTGTGCTGCAGAAGAAGACGTGGTGTTGGAACACAGTTGTGTGCGGGGCACCACGGCTTTGCGCGTCTTACGTGAAGAGTACTGGTCAAGTAAAGAACTTGGCGTACATGTGTACAAAAACCTGAAATCACGCAATGGTCAACAATCCGGATCTTTGTCAGTTTTTACAAGAAAATTGTCTGCATTCGTTACAAATATACGGAAAAGTAAAAATTGTGGAAACCTTTTATAAAAGCGCCTACACTTCTGGCGATACTTTATTTGTCTAATTTACAATATCATGAAGATATTTAAAATCCAACAATAGGGAGCTTTGAAAGGGCATTGAATTAAATCGTATGTTGCCCATGTGACTCATTTCGTTCGAGTACCGTAACAGTTTGTTAAATATTTCCAAATAACGGTTCCGGCTACTCGCAATTTGTTCATTAATCAAACAATCGGGATTTAAACTGTTATTAATGAAAATTTCTAACGCTTTTAATACATCTAAATCAGCCCTTATCCACAACGTGCAATACAGTAAGTGAATTTTCCATTCCTCTTAGCTTATGGTAACAGTCTTGTAAATGCGTTCTCAGGGCACTGTTGTTGCTTGAGAAGGCATGTTTCCTAAACCGACTGCACACTGGATTTTCAATCCAATTTAGCCTTAATTTAATTAATCTCATGGTCACTAATGCCAATAAACACCATATTTGAGCATGGACATCTCTATAATGTATTGCCACAAAGTACAACTGATCGGTATGGCGCGTGAGTGATGTCAGCAGTGAATCAAGTAATTTTGTTCATGTTGTAACAAACAAAAGTAACGGTGTAGAAGAACTCGTCAGTTCAAATCTTGCAAAATGAGAACAAACTAACAGCACAATGGCCGTAATAATTGACAGAGAACAGAGATAAATGCTGAGAATTATCCCAAGACACACTTTCACCGTTGTGGTAGCCATAGGCTTAATTTAGTTGAGAGTGATTTGAACATTTTACCAGAGGTTAGAAACGCCATTGGTACTATCATGTAAGCAATTTCTTTCTTCTCCGGCAGCATGCAAAGAAAAGTAGGCTACTAGTTGAGAACCTTCAAAAAGTATGTGAGACACACAGGTCTGACAAGCATAAGTCTATAAAGAAACTTAATGAATAATTTCTAGGAATCGCGGAAGTACTAACTACTTTACATAAAGAGGAAGATCGTGAAATTAGACAGAAGGCCCGGCAACTTTACTCCACACTTACTTCTTCAAATTTACCTGTCACCAATAACCTACAATCAGCAAACATTAGTTGTTAGAAGTTTCACCATGTATCTAAGGAATTATGAAAATGACAGAGAAAATCCAGAACCGGAATTTGAAATGATCATGAAAAGTGCTGAAAACGACTTTAGTGCAGTTGGAATATGCGTCACTTGCATTCGACAATTATGAGTTGTTACAGAGCAAATGCATTGTTCAAATCACCGATCAGTTTCTGTCTCTGGGTACTACAGAAAATATCTTTTTACTCCCTATTTGAATTCTCTAGTTCAGTCCTTGCAAAATCTACATTCCCTCCCAAAAATGTAGGAATTATTCGAATGGGACAGAATTAAGAAAAATGTGGATAAATTATTCAAGAGAAAGAGTTTCACAAATATAGCAAGTCAATAACGCGTTGGTCCATCTCTGGTGTTAGAGTTGTGGGGTGTCATCCTGAGGGAAATTGTGCCAAAAGGCTGTTTCCCGATGTTAGAAATATGGTTCAGATTGTTATTATTCTGATTGCTTATAACATTTAAATAGCGTTTACGGTTAATATGCTCACAAACTATATGTTATTATTATGTAACTAAAACTTAAAAATGACTAACTAATCAAGACCTGGTCACGTGAGCGATAGCGCTCTGTTGTTCGCTGTGCTTTGGCAACGTCACAGACTAGGAGTAAGACGAAGCTGTACGTATGTTACAGGAGCTTTAGCCGAAGTTACGAGATTTTTAAGTACTTTTTCTGCAAACAGTTTAGCTATTTAGTGGTGGAAATCGCAATTACAACTTTTAAATAACAATAGAAAGGAATTTTGTGAACGGTGATAGTGAAAGCCTTGCGAAAGTTGATGCGTTTATACTCAATCCATTAAGAGCGGCGAAATGTGCAACATCGGATATTCTTTTCCCTGCTCCTTGAAACCTCATGAAACTCACTCAAAGTTAAGGAACTGTAGAAATTTTGTAAGTGGATCCGTATATTATAACTAGTGCTCGGATCTACATGCACTGAAGAGTATGAATATATGCATGCATCTATGCATTAAAAATCAGAAAAATATGCTCTAAAAACTTTAAAATATGCATAATAAACAAAATTCATTGTTTCTACTTTCTCACATCTTTTAATCCTCCTAAAGTAATTTGATTATACAATTATTCATAAAACATTAATTAACAAAGTTAATATTTATTACTGCCTGTCTCTTTCTCTTAGTCTATTTTAGCATCAGTTGCTTTTATTGCAATAAACAGTTTTCTGGAAGAAATGATTTCCTTCTGTCACTTAAAATGTTTTTATACGAAGAGAACGATCTCTCTACATCACACGAAGTCACAGGACAGTACCGAAAAGAGGCTATGTCACTTACAGAATAACCATTAAGCTGTTTATCATATTCTCCTTGTAACACCTTATTCACATCCCGAAGAAACATTAAATCTGGATTCCTTGCTTCATTTTCTCAATTCTGTTGCGAAGACACTTTCCTATTTCTCCTGGCATGTCTCCGACGACAGCTGTTTCATAGACCTCAAGGGCAGAAAACGGAGGTACTGCTTTTTCTTCCAAACGTGTGATTGTGGCTAGGAGTTTGCTGAAATAGGTCCTAATAAACAGTAATTTATTCTGGAGACTCTCCTCATTGCAAGCACTAATTGCAGCTGGGATACTTGCTGCTTCGTTTATTCTGTCCATCACGTCCAGCACCCTTTCACGTCTTCTAAATGCTCATTGTAATACAGAGCTGCTTCTATCTGTGTTCCCCAACTCGTGATGATCGGCTGTGGGGGTAAACGAATTCCTGGCATCATTTCACTAAATAATTTTACTCTTGATGGCGCCTTCACCAAGACTTTTTTCACAGAGGAAATTAAGGCACTTACTTCTGGAAAATACGCTCGAATTTCTTCAGCCAGTCGATGAAGAGCATGTGCTAAACAAGTTATGTGAACTGCCTTGGTATAGAATACCTGCAAAGCTTTAGCAGCCTTAATCATATATGATGCTGCATCTGTAACTATCACCAGGAGTTTTTCCTCGTTTTCTTTAGCGGGCCACAAAACGCGCAAATGCATCACGAACAACCCTAGCAATAGTAGAATGGTTTGTTTTTTTCCAGTACTCTGGAGACAATGAGATGAGGCGTTCCTGGTTCAGATTCCGCCATTTTTCCGACGACAACGTTGGCAATATATCTCCCACATGAGTCAGTCGTTTTATCTACAGATAACCACAGGTTTGAATCTTCAATATCATCTCTGATCTCTTGTATTACCTGAAAAGAATTATTTTATTGAAAATTTGTGAAGAACAGCCATGGTAATATGGGTCTCACTTTTTTTTGGGAGGGGGGAGAGCACAAGTGTAAAATGGGGGGGGGGGGGGAAGATAAGTATAATAAAAAATATTAAAAATGTTTCTTGATCGTAGACTCGTTGACACTACAGGCCATACGAAATTTTATGTTTCGATTTTAAAATATTTTTGTGTAATAGATTTAAAATTCTTAAAAAACTGAAAAGTTTTAATGAAATTTAAATGGAGGGTGGGGGATATGGGGGTAGCTGACATGCAAACTAATTTCATGAAATAAATATTTAAACTTACCTCTTCATAAACTTTGCCAAGGTAGTTTTTCCTTATTGTTGATTAATCATGAACTTTTCGATTGGTATATTTTTCGAGGAACCCTCGAAATTCTACATTATTTAATTTATTGAAAGGGATGTTGGCTGAAACGAAAGCTTTGCAGAGATCTTTCGAAAAGATTGTCTGGATGTTGGAGATATTTTTATTAGCAGCATTTCTATGAGCAGCTGTTTGTAAATGTTGTGTAATCTGGAATTTTTTTTTATCACAGGGCACCTATAGCAATGGTATAAAAATAAAGTGAGTTTATTTTCATTAAGTAAAAAACTAACTCGAAAATCACATTGATTTTTAACTCTGAGCAAGCAAAAATAGAACTTACGTGCATCTCACACACTTGGCACAATACTACAGTTCCATCTGTTGTTAGAGTAGGATTTCGATCAATCCACTGTCGAAGTAAATAAGCTTTACTGTTCTTCTCCATCGGCATTGTGGTAATATGGTCTCCTCCTGCGCACACTTCAGAAATCACGAAGAACAGCACACTAGTTACTTATTTATAGGTAGCTGACAATGGAACTTTTTCATTCTTGGAGATGTCATTGTTGCCGGCGGCGGCTTTGTTTGTTACACAATACAAACCGTACTGACTTTTGTGACGCGATGGCCGACCGAACTTTAAAGGTCTGCTGCATGATTGTTGATCCCTATTTAGTTTTTGCTAAGCTGTCGAGAGACATATTTTTGTAGTACAGGAACCGCTCATCTCTGATTGCTATGTTCGCCTCATTTTTAGGCGCCCTTTTATGGATTTGTAAATATGACAGAAGTAATTCTACACAAACAGAGCAATAAAAGAGAAATTTGCTCAGGTCTTACTCTTCTTCTTAAACTATTGTGGTGAAATACTTGTATTTCAAGAATAATTGCTGCAAAAGTAAAATATGTGCATAAATATGCAAAAGCTATTTATATACGCAGTAACCCCTTAAATATGCCTTTATATGCACTGTCATGCAAATATGCAAAAATCCTAGCTCTAATTATAACTAGATTGTCGATTGTTAGTCATGAACTGAGACCAAAACACAACAAAATTATTCTTGGCAAAACTTAGAGCTGATTTCCTTTCTAGAAGACATTTGGCGGAAATACTGTAGCTAGCTGGCGTTCAGTGGCGCAGAGGATATAGCATCTCATTTTGTTCGTTATTGTTCGTTCTATTTGTTCGAGGTGGACTTCCTATGACGCATGTTCAAGCTCATCGTTGAGCCATTAACACAGTTTTTACAGAGGACGGCTAACCCTCTGACGCAACCCCCTGAACTACCGTGCCGGAAATTGAGCTACAGAATAATTCGAGTGTAGTTGGGTAAAACGAAAATTTTCACTAGCAGTTTAATTTCGTTGAATAGGACTATCCATCGTTGTAACAGTGGTAGAGGATATCTCGGAGGTAAGTTAATGTTAACTTCACAGTGGAACACATCTTTAATTAAGTTAGTGAACTTGTGCGTCGACGTGGTGGCAATTTACCGGTACCATGCAGTCACATTTTAGGCATCATCTTATTTTCTAGATCACTCAAAAACAACTTTTCAGGAGTTTTTGTAGATGTATTTGTACAGTATGGTACTACATATCATTTGTAACACGTTTTCCAAATAAACATAAACTCCGAAACAAGACATGGGAATTAACATTATGACAATGGGAACAGCGAGCTAGCCAGTGACGTCACAAGCATCACATGACTCGAATGGAGCGTTTAGCGGGTTTTCAGATTATTTGAATTTCATTTCCGTTTTCATAAAAGAATATTATAATTTGAGAGGGGAAAAAAGCATGCTAGGAGCATAGAATGACATAATTAATCATTTAAGACAATTTATAGAAAATAGTCTATGCTACCCAATTGGCGCATTATATTGTTAAAATCCCGATATGGTTGGTGGGCCCGCAAATGGGGAGAGATCCAGCGACCTTTCTGGCCAAGGTTGTTGTTGTGGTCTTCAGTCCAGAGACTGGTTTGATGCAGCTCTCCATACTACTCTATCCTGTGCAAGTTTATTCATCTCCCAGTACCTACTGCAACCTACATCCTTATGAATCTGTTCAGTGTATTCATCTCTTGGTCTCCCTCTACGATTTTTACCCTCCACGCTGCCCTCCAGTTGGTGATCACTTAATGCCTTAGAATATGCCCTACCAACAGATCCCTTCTTTTAGTCAAGTTGTGCCACAAATTTCTCTTCTCTCCAATACTACTCAGTACCTCCTCATTAGTTATGTGATCTACCCATCTAATCTTCAGCATTCTTCTGTAGCACCACATTTCGAAAGCTTCTATTCTCTTCTTGTCCAAACTATTTATCGTCCACGTTTCACTTGCATACATGGCTACACTCCATACAAATACTTTCAGGAACGACTTCCTGACACTTAAATCAATACTCGATGTTAACAAATTTCTCTTCTTCAGAAACGCTGTCATTACCACTGCCAGTCTACATTTCATATCCTCTCTACTTCGACCATCATCAGTTATTTTGCTCCCCAAATAGCAAAACCCCTTTATTACTTTGAGTGTCTCATTTCCTAATCTAATTCCGGCAGAATCACTCGATTTAATTCGACTACATTTCATTATCCTCGTTTTGCTTTTGTTGATGTTCATCTTATATCCCCCTTTCAAGACACTGTCCATTCCGTTCAACTGCTCTTCCAAGTCCTTTGCTGTCTCTGACAGAATTACAATGTCATCGGCGAACCTCAAAGTTTTCATTTCTTCTCCATAGATTTTAACACCTACTCCGAATTTTTCTTTTGTTTTCTTTACTGCTTGCTCAATATAGAGATTAAATAACATCGGGGAGAGGCTACAACCCCGTCTTACTCCCTTCCCAACCACTGCTTCCCTTTCATGTCCCTCGACTCTTATAACTGCCATTTGGTTTCTGTACAAATTGTAAATAGCCTTTCGCTCCCTGTATTTTACCCCTGCCACCCTCAGAATTTGAAAGAGAGTATTCCAGTCAACATTGTCAAAAGCTTTCTCTAAGTCTACAAGTGCTAGAAACGTAGGTTTGTCATTCCTTAATCTGTTTTATAAGATAAGTCGTAGGGTCAGTTTGCCTCACGTGTTCCAGTATTTCTACGGAATCCAAACTGATAAGCTTTGGCAAACACTAAAACAAGCACTAGGAACTCTTGCCGTGTGCGGGCGGGCATTGTCTCGCTGAAATATACGCCCAGGTTGGCTTGCTATGGAGGGCAACAAAAGGGAGCGTAGAATATCGTTGACTTACCGCTGTGCTGTAAGGGTGCCGCAGATGTCAACCAAAGGAGTTCAGCTGTGAAATGAAACGGCACCCAGACCATGAATCTTGGTTGTCGGGCCGTACAGCAGGTTACAGCCGGGTTAGTATCCCACTGTTGTCTGGGGCGTCTCCAAAGACGTCATCGCTGGTTATCAGGGCTCAGTTAGAAGTGGGACTCATAACTGAAGGCAATTCTACTCAGGTCAGTGAGATTCCCGACTGAATGTGCCTGGCACCACTGCAAAAGTAGTTTGTTGTTGTACAGAGGTCAATGGTAATCGGCGCAAGGGGAGTTGTGAGCTCAGCCCCCTTTCTGGGAGCCGCCTGTTTATGGTCCTTGTGGTTACTGAAGCCCCAGTTGCATGTCGGGTGGATGATAATGATGAATCCGAGGCTGTGAGTTCCTCTCTGACGATTTCTTGGTCCTCATGTTCTGTCAATACTCCAGGTCGACCGCTTCCTTCTTGACGCTGTGTTCGGTTCTGGTTCATCCATTCGTGTCAACATCGTCGAATAGTGGGGTCGCTGCTACTCAAATGTCGAACGATTCGCCCATTACTCCAGCTGGCATCTTTGAGCCAAACTACACTTACTATCTAAAAAGATAACATCTGCATATATTGTTCACGCGTCTGTCTGCGAGCATTTTTACTGACCAACTGAGTACACGGAATGAAATTCGCGAAGACTTTATGCCCTGGTATGGACATGTCCCTTGTTTATTGTTCTTGCTAACTGCGTGGTGAAATTGCGCTGCAGCGTCACATACTCATCCACAGGCCGCCAAATTTGCAGTTTTGCATTTTCCGTCGATTCGCGTATGAATATCAATTTGTGACAAATCTCCATAACTCCTTCATGGTGCGTCGTTTTTTCGTCTTTTTTTCTTTTTGTCTTGGAGTGTATTTTCAGAAAAAAAACAAGGCATCTTTCAAGAGAGTTTCTGTTTACACCCAAAGACAGTGTAATCTCATAGTGGCCTTGATATGGTAAGAGTAATGGAACGTATTAACAAATTTCAAATTTTATGATGATATAACGGCTGTGGCAGTATAGTAGCGTGCCGTATTTTTGTTGTGTTATCTATGTCAATTGAGAAACAAATAACATAATGAGTGTGTTTTAACACGAATGTGTGTACAATGGACTTGAACGAATCGTTGTGGTTTCGATGTGTAAAGCCAGGTTTATAAAAGCAGGCAAACTGACGCCACTTGGTAGTCATTCTAGTGGCGCCTCTGAAGTTGCGTGTGGAAACGATCAAATTCCTGGGCACCACTCGAGTGACGTCACTTTTAGCCATGTCACGAAAGTTAAAATCGCCTTCACTTTGTGGTACCACTTTTGTTCGCCCCGCCGCCGACTAGCGTCGTTAGACTGCCGTCTCCTGCCTGAGTTTCGCATATCATCATAATATTTTAATTTTTGTGTTAGTAATTTTATAGTTTCGCAGTATCATAAAATATTTAATCGTTAACAACAACTTTGCAGTTTATTGAACTGTACAAGGAGCAAGTTGATTTGTGGAAATGCAAGAACTAGTGCCTTAGGTTTAAGCTTTCGGGACGGGAAGGAGCGCCGGTCCCCGGCACGAATCCGCCCGGCGGATTTGTGTCGAGGTCCGGTGAACCCGCCAGTCTGTGGATGGTTTTTAGGCGGTTTTCCATCTGCCTCGGCGAATGCGGACTGGTTCCCCTAATTCCGCCTCAGCTACACTATGTCGGCGATTGCTGCGCAAGCAAGTTCTCCACGTACGCGTACACCACCATTACTCTAGCACGCAAACATAGGGGTTACACTCGTCTGGTGTGAGACGTTCCCTGGGGGGGTCCACCAGGGGCCGAATCGCACAGTAACCCTACCTCCGGTGTGGAGCGGCGGAGGGGTGAAGTGGACTGCGGTAGTCGTCGTGGCGTTGTGGACCACTGCGGCTGCGGCGGGGACGGAGCCTCTCCGTCGTTTCTAGGTCCCCGGTTCACATAACATAACATAACATTCACAATGCTACCTCAATGAACGTAACAAGGTGTTAAAATGTTGAACAAGTGGTGAATCTGTAGGTCCCCTGGAACCCAAAAAGACTGATTTCAGAAAATTATGTAGCAACTGCACAGTTGTAAATAAAATAAATTATAGCCTACTCAAAAACTTATTATTTTGTTTTATATGCCTTTAGATAACGCGTTTTCTTTAAAATACAAGTGGGATAGTTGTGGAAGTTTCATAAAAATAATACTATATATTACTACTGTACATAAGCCAGTACAAAAAAACTATCATTTTATGCCGTACGGTAACTGCACAGCTTTCATGACAACAAATTGTGAGATTCATGATTTCATTATGTATGGTGAGTTCCAATCAACTCTGTTAGCCTGATGGTGGATCTTTTCATCCAAACTGTATGTGCCCTGATCTATGACAACTACTTCCATCAGACAGCATCAGGAGGTTGTGGGGCATGAAGTGGGAAAACTGAGCGGAAAACGTAGAGGAACAGGTAAGACAGGCGGGTGCATTGGCAGAGGGTGGCACACAAGGAGGGTGTGAGATGAGAATGGGGAGGCGACAGGACAGGGGGGGGGGGGTGGAAACTGTTGAGCGGAGGATGTGAGGGCAGTATGTTACCATAAGCTGAGGCTGGGATAGTTAAGGGAGTGGAGAATGTGTAGTAAGGATAACTCCCATCTGTGCAGGTCAGAAAAACTGGTGGTGGAGGGTAGGATCTAGATAGCTTGTGGAAGAAGCAGCAATTGAAATCAAGCATATAATGTTCAGCTATATGTTGTGCGACAGGGTGATCTGCCGTGCTCTTCGCCATAGTTTCGCAGTGGCCATTCAAATCTGGTGGACAGCTCGTTGGTTGTCAGAGTAATATAAAAAGCTGTGCAATGATTGCAGCAGAGCTGGTAAGTGACATGGCTGTTTTCATAGGTGGTCTGGCCCCTGATGGGTAGGATAAATCTGCGACAGAACTGGAATAGGAAATGCTGGGTGGATGGATTGAGCAGATCTTGCATCTGTGTCTTCCACAGGGATATGATCCTTGTGGCAAAGTGGTTGCGATTGGGAGTGGCACAGGGACGGACAAGGATGTTGTGGAGGTTGGGTGTGGGATGGAACACAACTGTAGGAGGTTCAAAAAATGGTTCAAATGGCTCTGAGCACTATGGGACTTAACTTCTGAGGCCATCAGTCCCCTAGACTTAGAACTACTTAAACCTAACCAACCTAAGGACATCACACACAGCCGGCCGAAGTGGCCGTGCGGTTAAAGGCGCTGCAGTCTGGAACCGCAAGACCGCTACGGTCGCAGGTTCGAATCCTGCCTCGGGAATGGATGTTTGTGATGTCCTTAGGTAAGTTAGGTTTAACTAGTTCTAAGTTCTAGGGGACTAATGACCTCAGCAGTTGAGTCCCATAGTGCTCAGAGCCATTTGAACCATTTGAACATCACACACATCCATGTCCGACATTTGATAATGAGAAAGACCTTACTTCCTGTGTCAAGCGATGGTGTAAAAGTCAATCCCCAGAATTTTACCAAAGTGCATTTACACCATGGAAAGAACGTTGGGTTCGACGCGTCAAAGCTGATGGAGGCTACACTGAGTAGGCTCTATGTATAGCTAACTGTTCCAAGTACGTTCACAAAAAATTTCATTCTTCTCCTCCAAAAAATAAAAAAATTTAGAGACGACTGTGCAAAATTTTTTGAACGATCTTTGTACATGCTCAAATGTGGTGCTTATTTGCAAATTTGCAACAGTAATTATTTAATTAATTAAATGAGGATCGTTGTACAACACTTACTCAATGAGCGTCACTCATTATTATATCACATAGATTGACGGTAGTTCCAGCGACAGCACGTATCTGCTTCTTCCTGCAAATACCGATCAGCGGCCATACAATATCAATGATCGCCTCTTCAGCACATCAAAAGGTATATAACACAATACACTGCAGTTATTAGTAGCTATTTGAATTTTGAAGAAGTAAACTTTTGTCGAATGGCTTTCGTTGTGAAATGGTTTTTTACACCAACAACTATTCGACGTTTATGAAGACGTGAGTCCTAAGAGACTTGGGAACTGGAAGAGAGACTTTTTCGTTCCCTACGAAGGCAACATTTCCGAGACGGAACTCTCACTGTGGCATTCTTTCATGTTGGACCGCATAAACATGCATTAGTTTCGTCAGTCAGTCGATCGGCAGCTTCATTTCATTTTATTATAACTTATTAGTAACAGCTGGACTCTGTACACATGTAACCTTTAATTACGCACTAGCTTTGCGCCAGCTGCTTCGCTCACGTAGACTATGTGGTCTGCACAGATGCTTTTTGTTTTCTTTCAATCGAATTATTATGTTGTTTACATATTTCAACATATTTTAAACTTTTCACACTCATTAAGGTCATAGAAGCGTGGCCTTTTCCAAATATACTTCCGACCAATGGAGCCTGCTGTGTAAGAGCCCATGAATACCCTGACTTTCGACATATTGTGGATTTATTGTTTTTTTTTTCTTTGCACGCGGTTAAACGTAAATTTGAAAGTTACGCACTTAAATTTGCCGCACTACTGCTCCTCTAGACTCCGTGAAACTTGGCAACAGGATCGCGAACACACCTTCAGTTGTGCACGTTTTAAGGAGCTTTTGCGCATGTGCAACTCGCGTGACGTAATTACCTTACTGGCCAAATATATATGTATTTCATGAACAACGTGCGTGGCTCACGGTGAGCACAGATAACCCTTCCTACTCGACTAGAAGTTTACATCAGTGCCACCAGGAGATAGGGTACTGGGGCAGTCTTTTATCTCCGTTCACTCGGCTTAAATCCCGCTAGATGATAGCACACTCCTCAGATATGCCAATTCACTTAGTATATAGTAAAATTAGGTTGGATGTCAGTATATGTTGTAGTTATAAAGACAGTACTTTGT
This sequence comes from Schistocerca piceifrons, assembly GCF_021461385.2. Classification (NCBI taxonomy): domain Eukaryota; kingdom Metazoa; phylum Arthropoda; class Insecta; order Orthoptera; family Acrididae; genus Schistocerca; species Schistocerca piceifrons. The sequence goes on along the minus strand of NC_060139.1, from coordinate 125,135,498 downwards.
GGGTTTCTGAATGAGTTACAGCACGTTAAGTTTTGAATTTTATCATACAGTAATCCATTTGAGGTGCTAGGAATCATAAGGGCCTAAAGCACATCACCGCCAATTGTGAGATTGTAGAATTTATTCGCATTTCTGAAATTTGCTCATCTTATGGTGAGTCGGGTTTATCTGTGCTGTAGGCCTACATTGTGTGTACGAAAATTCACGAAACGCTGTTATCACCGGTTTCTCTGATATTCACTTAAATGTGGGATCGATGACAGTGTGCTTTAGGCGCTTATGGATCTCAGTGCCTCATTTGTATTCTAGTCGAGTGACCACGTTGGATACACAGTACTATTTGAGTTAAATCACTTCCATAAACTTCGGGGTGCACTCGTGATGCCAACTGAGGAACTGCTTGAACGAATAGTAGCGGCTCCGGTCGAAGAAAACTATCGTAACGACCGGGAAAGCGATGGGCTGACCACACGCCCCTCCTATCCGCATCCTAATTGAGGATGACACGGCGGTCGGATGGTCCCGATGGGCCACTTGTGGCCTGCAGACGGAGTGCATATATTTCCATAAACGGAAATTTGTGTTTGGAGTTGGTTGTTTCCTTACTTTGTGTGCAGTGTAAGCATGAACTATGCTGAATCTATTTTAAAAGTTTACTACAATAGTGAAACTGTGAGGAATGGCCTTGGGTAATGCTTGGGTAGCTCAGTCGGTGCCGGCACGGTAACTCAGCGTGTTCGGTCAGAGGGCTGTGTGCTCTCTGTAATAAAAAAAACTGTCAAGGAATAAACGATCAACTTGAACGGATGTCTTGTGACGTTCGCCCAGCCCAACCGCGACGCACTATATCGCACAAAATAAAAAAAAGTCGGTAAAACACGTGCTAGCGAAAGGCAAAGGTCCCGAGTTCGAGTCTGGGTCGGGCACACAGTTATAATCTGCCAGGAAGTTTCATATCAACGCACACTCCGCTGCAGAGTGAAAATCTCATTCTGGAGAAAGTTAGGCGCAAGGAAACTACTGCCTCCAAGATCAGATCCGTTGATTGAGAGAGTGACGAAATCAAATAAGTGTGGCTGCAAGCGAACATTTAACAAGGAAGTGTACAATTAGCATAAGTTGTGTGTGAGGGCAACGTAGGAATATCCGATATTCATCCTAAAAGAAATTCGTGGATTAATGCATCTGTTGGGGATTTTGTACAGTTGTCCGAAGAAATGGAAAACACAAAAAAACCCACTTCCACAAAAATGCGAAACTGAGAGTCGCAAAAGCTTACACGTTATTACGTCAGTGCCCTAAACTATACTTAATCATGTACAAAACAACAAAGTTCAACAAAAGCAATTCTTTCTTTTGTCAGATAAGTTGTGCACGTTATTATCATTAGTGTTGTTATTATTATTTTTGACTATGGCTGTAGTAGTTTAAACTTGTTGATAAGCATAACAGTTTTACAGCAGGTGCCATTAATTTCACAGTCTCAAATTTATCTGAATCTAAAATTTCGTGAACACTCAGAATGTATACTCATGAGCCGCCACTGCTTCCGATCAAAAAGCGTTTCTGGTAGCTGGAGTCGGATGTCTTTGTCAGTCCTGCCTTTTGAGTCCCAGTGGTGATATTTCCATAGAAACTTTAATTTCCTGACACATATTTCCTTAAATATACGAAATACTTTCATAAAAATTTTCAGGCCCTACCTCACTCCATTCGGGATTGAATTTCTAAAAACACTAAAACACATATTTTTGTTTGTAACCGAGAAGACAAATGCCAATTTTCATAGATGTAGCTTTAAAAATGCTTGCTTTAATAACGATTTGTTTTTAAAATAAACTTTCACCCATTATTTTACTCTCATAGTGGCTGAATTCCCAAAAATGCTAAACCGTGTATTTTTTTAAATTTCTGACCAAGAAACAGAGGACCAGTTTTCATATTACCTCAATAACGATATATTTTCAACGCACCTTTCATCCCTTTGTATTGTATTGTATTGTATGGAACTGGGGACCTAGAAACGACGGAGAGGTCTCGTCCCCGACGTAGCCCTCAGTGGTTCACAACCACACAACAGGCTGCAGCAGTCCACTCACACCACCGCCGCCCCACACCCCACCCAAGGTTATTGTGCGGTTCGGCCATCCGTGGACCGTCCCGGGAACGTCTCACACCAGACGAATGGAACCACAATATTTCTTTGGTAGAATAATTGTGGTGTACGCGTACGTGGAGAAAGTGTTTGCGCAGCAATCGCCGACATAATGTAACTGAGGCGGAATAAAGAGAAACAGCCCACATTCGCCGAGGCAGATGGAAAACTGCCTTAAAAACCATCCATAGACTGGCTGGCACACCAGACCTCGACATTAAGCCGGCGGGTGGATTCGTGCACGCCTTCCCGCCCGGAAAGCTGTGCGTTAGACCGCAAGGCTAACCGGACGGGATTTTCATCCCTTACTTCACCCCCTTACGGACTGGATTTCGAACAGTCCCTTACCAAACGATAACTACGGTATAAGATCAAAACCCTCTCCAAATTTCAATATTCTACCTTAGCCGTTTGGGCTGGGCGATGATGAGTCAGTCAGTCAGAGTCGGGATATTTCCTTTTATACATAGAGATGAGGTACGGATTGTTCACAAGCTAGAATATTCTGGCTATAGAAACATAATTTGATTTTGTATTTTTCGTCGTATACTTTTGTGACACAACAATTCGTTCTTTTGAGTAGGTAAGAACGAACGATTCACATGCCTTTAGGGAATGCGCAAAAATTTTGCTCAAGGATAGATTCGTACATGCTGAATATAATTTGATGGCTCATTTGCTTATTGTCATAGATGCATGACTTAGTGTCTTTAACTTGTACCAGGTATGGGTATGAAACAAAAATATCGTTAGTGTACCAAACGTAATGTCCTTTTGTGAAATATGGATATTCATGTGTCGAGTTTTTAAATTCTTATTTGAAAGGAAATAGCGAAGTACGCGCTCCAGTAGTTTCAGCAAACGTAACAAAAAAAATGGTTCAAATGGCTCTGAGCACTCTGGGACTTAACATCTGTGGTCATCAGTCCCCTAGAACTTAGAACTACTTAAATCTAACTAACCTAAGGACATGCTCGAGGCAGGATTCGAACCTGCGACCGTAGCGGTCACGCGGTTCCAGACTGAAGCGCCTAGAACCGCACGGCCTCACCGGCCGCCCAAACGTAACAAGATTTTCTAATTACAGATACGAGTTGTCCTCAACGGACGTTTACTCACTTTCGAGAATCGCTGTATGCTGTCATACACTGCAATAGCTCTGAGATGGTTGTACAACGATTTTCGTACTTTTTCAAAGAATCAGATTTCTTAAAAACATAGCAGTTTTAAGTTATTTACCCGTTTTTATAACTTCGGTTTAAACCTCCTATAAAATTTGTTATAGCTCTTAGTCATCTTGTAACTCACATTACATATGTTTTATGTCATATTTACGTCATTTTATCCATATTTTCACGTCATTTTAATGATCATTTTCTAGGTATTTTTGGTCATTAAAATCCGGGACGTGTGGTTACAAGTCTTTTTTCATTATCTTGAACTAAATGACTTCTCACTGGGGGACAGCTGCCTCCTATACACTTCACCTGTTGGGAAGTCTGCTGTGTCCCGTTCAAAGAGGAAGCAAGCTCAAAAGAGTATGGTCTATTAGTGATCGGCAATTCGAAAATAAAGAGAATAATTATACCCCTTTCGGAAATGGCAGCAAGGAATAAGAAGTATCACATTGTTCACTCAGTGTGTCAGCCTGGAGTCCTCACTCAACTCGCTGTTATGGCAGCCATTGAGGGAACAGGCTACAAACAGTTGCAGATTGTGGCATACATCCACATCGGGGCGAACGGTGCTTGTCGTCTAAGCTTCGAGGTCACACTTAGATCATCCCGACGGCTGGCTGAGCAGGCACCACTAACGGAATTGCACCGTTGTCATTATAATTGATAGTTCGCCCTTCGTTCCGTGACTATTGGATTGCTTGAACCAACTGTCAATACTGCTCGTTTTGTGTGCCTTGGGCCACATATTAATTTATGCAGTTCCTGTCACAGTGTTTGCATCGTATTATGTTTTTCATAGGTGTACAGCGATCTGCAGCCACTTTTTTTTAACAGTATTCTTCTTATCGAAGGTAAAAATCCTCTTAAACACCTTTAAGTCTCTATCAGTAAGTTCAATTTTTTTCCAAGTATCATGTTGTGCCATAGAAGAAGATGTTTGCCTATGATTCTACACTCAATCATGGGCAGACACAGTAACTGTAGTTCTCACGTTAGATTTTGACTTATCGTTGCGGTCTGTTAGTGAAAACCGAATCAAAATCCCTACAGTAGTGTCTAAGATTAGTCTACATCTATTCTCTTCAAACCACCGTGAGGTGTATGGCAGAGGTTACGTCCCATTGTACGTGTTATTAGGGTTTCTCCCTGTTCCTGTCTTGTATGGAGCGCGGGAAGAATGATTGTTTGAACTCCTCTGTACAAGCAATAACCTTGGCGGCATAAAAAGTCACCCTCATTCTGCCAACGGCCTCGTCAAAGAGGGTACAGGAGCGGACAGAGGTTCAGGGCATTCTCCTGTCCTTGGGGTGGGAAACTGCCCTTAAGGATGGAAGAATCAGCAGTGATGTGGGGATGCAGAAGGCAATGGAAACCACTGCGGTAAAGACGCACAACGTGTATCCAGACGACATGTGGCTCAAATGGCTCTGAGCACTATGCGACTCAACTTCTGAGGTCATCAGTCGCCTAGAACTTAGAACTAATTAAACCTAACTAACCTAAGGACATCACACAAATCCATGCCCGAGGCAGGATTCGAACCTGCGACCGTAGTGGTCACGCGGTTCCAGACTGAAGCGCCTTTAACCGCACGGCCACACCGGCCGGTCATGTGGCCTGTAATTGAAAAAGTCTCATGATGATCTCTCTATTGGCAAAAGATTCCGGAATAGTCCCCCATTCGGATCTCCGGGAGGGGATTGCCAAAGGGGAGGTCACTATGAGAAAAAGATTGAATAACCAACGAAAGGATAACGTTCTACGACTCGGGGCGTGGAATGTCAGAAACTTGAAGTAGGGAAACTATAAAATCTGAAAAGGGAAATGCAAAGGCTCAATCTAGGTGCACTAGGATTCAGTGAAATGAAATGGAAAGAAGACAAGGATTGCTGGTTAGATGAGTATAGGGTAATATCAACAGCAGCAGAAAATGTTATAACGAGTAAAATTCGTTATGAATAGGAAAATAGGGCAGAGAGTGTGTTTCTGTGAACAGTTCAGAGATAGGTTTGTTCTTATCAGAACCGACTGCAAATCAACACCAGCAACGATAGTTCCGGTATACATGCCGACGTCGCAAGCTGTAGACGAAGAGATACAGAAAGTATATGAGGAAATTGAAAGCGTAATAAAGTGTGTATAGGGGGATGAAAATATAATAGCCATGGGGTACTGGAGTGCGGTTGTAGGGGAAGGAGTAGAAGAAAAGGTAACAGGAAAATATGTGCTTGGGACAAGGAACGAGAGAGGAGAAAGACTGATTGAGTTCTGTAATAAATTTCAGCTGGTAATAGCGAATACTCTGTTCAAGGATCACAAGAGGAAGAGGTATACTTGGAAAAGGCCAGGTGATACGGGAAAATTTCAGTTATATTACATCGTGGTCACACAGATTCCGAAATCAGATACTGGATAGTAAGGCATACCCAGGAGCAGATATAGACTCAGATCACACTGTAGTAGTGGTGAAGAGTAGGCTGTAGTTTAAGAGATTAGTCTGGAAGAATCAATAAGCAAAGGAATGAGACACGAAAGTACTCAGGAATGAGGAGATACGCTTGAAGTTCTCTAAGGCTGTAGATACAGCGGTAAGGAATAGCTCAGTAGGCAGTACAGTTGAAGAGGAATTGACATTTCTAAAAAGGCAACCACAGAAATTGGAAAGAAAAACATAGGTACAAAGAAGGTGACAGAAGAAATACTCCAGCTGATCGACGAAAGACGGAAGCACAAAAATGTTCAGGGACATTCAGGAATACAGACACACAAGTCACTTAGGAATTAAATAAATCTGAAATGCAGGGAAGCTAAGGCGAAATGGCTGCAAAAAAACTATGAAGAAGTCGAAAAACAATGATTGTCGTAAGGACTAGAGTGCAACGGGAATTCCACTGTTAAATGCGGGGAAGGTGTAGAAAGAGCAGAAAGGTGGAAGGAGTGCACTGAAGGCTTCTATGAGGGGGATGATTTGTCTGATGTGATAGAAGAAGAAAAAGGAGTCGATTTAGAAGAGATGGGGGATCCAGTATTAGAATCAAAATTTAAGAGGGCTTTGGAGGACTTACGATCAAATAAGGCAGAATAGGATGTATGAGTCTGGCGACATACTATCTGTCTACCGGAACAATATCATACACACAATTCCGAAGACTGCAAGAGGTGACAAGTGCGAGAATTATCGCACAATCAGCTTAACAGCTCATCCATCCAAGTTGATGAGAAGAATAATAGACAGAAGAATGGAAAATAACATTAAGGATGTGTTAGATGACGATTAGATTGGCTTTAAGAAAGGTAAAGGCACCGGAGAGGGAATTATGATGTTGCGATTGATAATGGAAGCAAGACTAAAGAAAAATCAAGACACGTTCATAAGATTTGTCGACCTCGAAAAAGAGTTCGACAATGTAGAATGGTGCAAGATGTTCTAAATTCTGAGAAAAATAGGGGTAAGCTATAGGGAGGGCGGGTGATGTACAATATGTACAAGAGCTAAGAGGGAATAATGAGAGTGGACGACCAAGAACGGTGTGCTCGGATTAAAAAAGGGTGTAAGACAGGGATGTAGTCTTTCGCCCCTACTGTTTACCTGTACATTGAAGAATCAATGATGGGAATAAATGAAAGGTTCAGGAGTGGAATTAAAATTCAAGATGAAAGGATATCAATGATACGATTCGCTGATGACATTGCTATCCTGAGTGAAAGTGAAGAAGAATTACATAATTTGCTGAATGGAATAAATAGTCTAATGAGTACAGAATATGGACTGAGAGTAAATCGAAGAAAGACGAAAGTAATGAGCAGACTAGCACTGGCAAAAAAGGCATTCCTGGCCAAGAGATGTCAACTAGTGTCAAATGTAGGCCTTCATTTAAGGAAGAGATCTCAGAGAATGTACGTTTGAAACACAGCTTTGTATGGTAGTGAGACATAGACTGTGGGAAAACCGGAACAGACGAGAATCGAAGTATTTGGGATGTGGTGCTACAGACAAATGTTGAAAATTAGGTGGACTGATAAGGTAAGGAATGAGGAGATTCTGTCCAGAATCGGAGAGAAAAGAAAGATGTGGAAATCACTGACAAGAAGAAGAGACGGGATGACAGGACATCTGTTAAGACATCAGGGAATAACGTCCATGGTACTAGAGGGAGCTGTAGAGGGCAAAAACTGTAGAGGAAGACAGAGATTGGAATACATCCAGCAAGTAATTGAGGACGTAGGTTACAAGTGCTACTCTGAGATGAACGGGTTGGCACAGGAGAGGAATTCGTGGCGGGCCACATCAAACCAGTCAGAAGACTGATGACACAAAAAAACCTCACGATCCGTATGTGAGCGATACGTAGGGGGTTGTAATGCAGTATATCCCTAGAGTACTCATTTAAAATCGGTTGTTGAAACTTTGTTAATAGACTTTCTTGGGATGGTTTACATCGTCTTCAAGAGTCTGCCAGTTCAGTTCCTTCAGTATCTCTGACATTCTCTCATGGATTAAACAAAACTGCGAGCATTCGTGCTGCCCTTCTCTGTATACGTTCAATATCTCCTGTTAGTCCTACCAACGGTCACACGAGTGATTTGTAATCAACTGATTGCACTTCCCCAGTATTCTACCAATAATCCGAAGTCTACCACCTGCTCTTCTCACTGCTGAGCATACGTGACCATTCCATTTTGTACCCCTGCAAAGTATTACACCCAGATATTTGTATGAATTGGCCGATTCACTGATATTATACTCACACGATAATACGTTTTTTCGTTTGGTGAAGTGCAAAATTTTACATTTCTGAAAATTTGGAGCAAGTTGCTAGTCTCTGTACCACGTTGAAATCTTACCAAGATCTGCCTGAATATTTATGCAGCTTCTGTCTGATAGTACTTCATTAAAGATAACTGCGTCATCTGCAAAAAGCCTGATTTTATTATTAATATTGTCTGTAAGGTCATTAATATGGAATATGAACAGCAAGGGTCCCAATAAACTTCTCTGGTGTACACCCGAAGTTACTTCTACATCTGTCGATGACTCCACACCAAACCATCGCGTTTTCACCACCAGCCCATTTACAGGAATCCAAACTCGAGGGTTTGCATCTGACCAGTAATGATGACTCTGTTTGTTTACTTTTCCTTGCACATAACAATTTCGCCACTGAAAAACACCTGTCGTATGAAGCTTGGATTACTATTACACTGATCCAGAGTACATTCTGCAAACTTCAAATATCGACAGAAAAACGCTGTGGTGGATTTTAATTTATGAGGTGTACAGAAGAAGAACATATGTGGAGGTCTACAAATCCTAGTAACAACAGTTTCGTGTGGTGCAGTGACGTAGTGTAAGTCTTCCAATTAGACTCCACTTCACGTCCATACTGTAAAACACTGACTTGTTCTATGAAGATGCACGGGCAGCTCAGAAAGTACAAATTCCAGAACGGAAAATAGTTCACACAACCGCGTCAAAGATGTCTCGGAGCGAGCGAACAGTCGCCTGTGTTGGCAGTCTTGACGATGAAACTCACGCTCTCGGTCGCGCAGTAACAGCCCGCACTAAGAGTTCTGGCATTCACCGCTAGGTGGCAACGGCATCGTTTCCACAGCGGCGGTGGACTTCATTTCTGATAGTTGAGTCAATCTGTGCGAAATATTTATAAATTATATACACTTCTCTATAAATCGCTCTACTGTACAGTCAGTTTAGGTAACTGTTAACCAATCGGGTGTCCACTGTATTGAGCGCTGCGGTAAGGAGCACCACCGTTGGTATGGTCTGGAAAGCCATTTCGTCTCGATTGCCGTTAGAGTCGTCGACGTACACCCCGTGTACAGGGCCGTATTTAGCAGTAGGGCAAACTAGGCAACTGTCCAGGGCGGCAGGTTTAGGGGGCGGCAGTGATTGTGGAGAATTGTGTAAAAGCAATGGACATCAAAGCAAGTTCCTAAAATTTAAATCTCCCGCATACTGACGATATTAGTTGACGCACATGCAGAAGTGTGTTGTGTAGCGTCGTTTCTTCTCGATACTGTTAGCAAAGGTGAGAAATAGTTTGATGTACTGATGGTAGTTAATTCTTTCTATAACTTATGAGAGTGTTGTTTCATGTTTCATTTTCGATAGATATTAGTGTTACTCTGTGGTTAAAATGGCGTTCAGGTACGTCGACACCAGCATGCTTTCGTTAACGTTGTTAATAAACTCTTAACAAAAGATATTTACGCACCATTTCTCTTGTTCATAAACAAAACAACGTATATTTGCAACATTCCGGGCGTGTTTTATAAACATAACTTTTTAACTTCTGTGGATCAAATGCTGAATTAGCGCACTATCGTGTCATTGTTAGCTTTTTTACATCGCGCATACGCCTATAATAGCAGAGAGTAACATGCACTGGGTATGATTTTCATGCGAACGACTGAACGCAGTTTGCTTTAGTTGGTTAACTCAAGTGGCAAGTGCATTCTAGTATGATTCCTACCCTCTCGTTAATGGATGCTGCTTTGCAATATTTCGATAACAATTGAAGAAAATTACTGGTAGAAAGCGGCTAAGTGGGGCAAAAGAAGAAACAAAAAGAGAAGAAGCAGTGAACAAAGTTCCTCGCTTTGATGTTTTTATAAAATCCTCGAAGAATTCAGATAGAGAAGAAACATTCACCCCAAGTAAAACTGTGGAAGACCAGGAAGAAACACTTACCCCAAATAAATCCAAACTCGTGTGCTATAGCCGCCCCAAGCGGATGTGCGTCTGTTGTGCTGCGACATGTCACGTTTTTGTGAGATGCAGTGAAGCTGCAGCGCTTTCTTCGGCCCGCTAGTGTAAAAGGAGCGCAAAATCAGCTAAGTGGCAAAATCCGCTAACTTATTTACTTATATAAACCGAATCATACCACTCCCTTTCTCTTAGAGTAAAATCATGTGCGTTACGTAAATTCACTTCGAAAACTTAGGTACAAAAACTAGACGTAAAATTCAAACATGTTTTTCGTGCTGATTTTATCAAAACTCGTGCAGGTGTCGAGATATGTTGCGTAGTATTTAAGTTATTAGTGTTGTATTGTGTAGCGTTACATCGTCAGCCGTAAGGTTAACAATGCTTTCCAGAAATCTTGGCCGTAGTATCCTCGTTCATAAGAAACAGTTCCCAATTTTCGCTATATATTTCCGTGGTAAAGGAATAGGCCCTACTTTGAAAAGTTTCGGACTCCTGCAAATATTTTCGCAATTTACGAGTGTTTTGTATGACCTATTTCGTAATAAACTGGTGTTTGTGATTTTCATTTACTGTGTGGAAGTAACATATTGTGTCACATTAGTGCTCTCTTTTAATGGAAGTGTATAGCGTCCACATTTATCGTAAAAGAACGCTATTGTCGAACTTTATTAGTAACCATAATCTGAAAAATGCTTCAGAGAAATAGTAAAATTTGTACCAAGTCTTCTGTTGCCGTAGTTGATATCTCGTTTTCGGCTATAAATTACTTAAATTCCAAAAGATTGCTGATAATATTTGTGGCATAGCACTCATAAATTAAAAGAGAATCAGGAAGCTTAGTATAAAGTTATTCGTTTACTATTCTGTAAAATTCTGCGCCAGGCATAGATTGTTAACTGTTCTGTAAAATGTTGTTCCAGGCATAATGCAGCCGCACTGTGTTTGTTGTTGTCAGGCAGGGGACGAACTGGTTACTATTTGTAAGCAGCTGCAATCGCCTGACTACTGTTAAGATATTGGAAACTGCTGCAAATGAGTATTTTCGGAAGACTACCAAGAGTTGTGTATTAGAGGCACCAAAGGTACAAGTACTATCCTCTCCTATGGACACTGTCTCTCCTGTATGAGGTACAAACTGTTCCCTTGACGGAGTGGCGTGTCAGTGTTGGGTCTAGGTGTCCTGTACGTAGTAAATAGGGACCAGTGAAGACTCAGGGCGCTGTACTGATCCTTCTGACAAACAACTTCGAGGTGCTGTCTTTCACCGAAACTGAGCTAGTGGGCCTCACTCCACCTGCTTTGTAGAAACCTGCTTCCCCCCCCCCCCCCCCCCCCCCTCCCGGTAAGAAGTTCTAACACAAAAGGGTAAGGGTGTACTAATCGTCGGCAGTTCAAACATACGATGAATAATGTTACCCCTCAGGAAAATGGCAGCAAGAGATGGGAAGCAACGCCAGGTACATTCAGTGCGTTTGCCTGGAGGCCTTATTCAGCAGGCTGAAGAGGCTATTCCGGCAGGCACTGAGGAAACAGGGTGCAACTAACTATAGACTGTGGCGCACACTGGAACAAACGATGCCCGTCATCTGGGCTTCGAGGTCACACTTGGTTCATTCTACCGACTATCGGAGAAGGTTGAGAATACCAGCTTCGCTTACGATTTGCAGTATTTTGCCAAGAACAGATAGTGGCACACTGGTTCTTAGTCGAGTGGAAGGCCTGAACCAGAGACTCTGGAAGAGAGAAGCTAGGCTGTGACTTCCTACACGTGTGCCATAGGCTTGACGGCTGTAGATTCCCCCAAAATACGTCAGGTGTGTGCTACACATCACTGGCAGCTACCCCAAATAGCTGACTGTGTGTGGGGTGCACACAAGGGCTTTCTATATTAGGTGACTCTTCATCCAATCTAGATAGCGATAGCTCTGGTAAACACAGAAGTGTCAGTGTAAGATCCAAAGAAATACCTCCTGCAGCTGAGAGTGCCAAATCCTAGTGGTTAACTGTAGTAGAATGATGGCGGTATGAGGACACTTTCGATAGCAAATTGATATGCAATTTAATTAAATTGATCAATAATTACCCCCACCCCCCACCCCCTCCCCCGGCCCCCGGATGACGTCAAGCGTTTTCTCCAGCCGGCACATGGGTCCACACCCCCTCCCCCTTCCCACCCTTCCTCCGTCCCTACCTACCCAACTGATTGGAATTTCGAATTTTGGCAGGAATTTCGAATTTTGGTGGGAATTTCAAATTTTGGCGGGAAATCAAAAAAAATTGTAGTGACATTTATTGGGCTCGAACCCCAGTACTTGTGGCCGGAAAGCCCATGTGTGCCACCCAACACAAGGAATCCGTCCACATTCTGGAGAGGAAGGTTGGGTTAGTGTACTTTACTTATTTTGGTTGGGAAGCTGAAGTAAAGATCGGTCCTAATTACGTAACTAATCATATAGATCGGTCCTAGTTACACAACTATAAGCACAGCGCTACTCAAGGAGCGCCTGGAATCGCAGTAGAGTTCAGAAACTGACGATGCCGTGCAACTGGTGTTACTTTGCTGGGAAAGACTTTCACAATACCACTCGAAACTAGTGACAGATGTACTCAGACTCTACCCTTCGCCTACAAGCTGGCAGGAAAAAGGCTGGAGTGGAAGGTACTATCTTTATTTTTTGCTGGGAAATGAGATACTAGTTTCAGAAGGAGAGGAGTTTAATAAGTGTATTACCAATAAGTACACAGCTGAGGACTGTATCTGTCGCTGTCTGACGTCAGAGTTCGCTATAGACGCCTCCTGCTGCATTGCTCCACAATCATCGTGCAGCTCAGGTAATCGAAATTCAGGAAAGCCATTACATGCCACCAGAACTGCTGGGGAAAATGCTTCACTGTTCTAATTACACATGGAAATTGTCATGAAGAAAACCAGCACTCGTAATCAACGGGTCACAATGCAACACATGTACTGGGGATTAGGGGAATTCATCATCCCAAAAGTTTGCACCAGGAGTGAGGAGTGGAAAATGCACGTATGTTCTCCTCGATGTGTGATCACGAGCTACTGATACTAATTGTGATGTCGTCAGTCATTCGACCACACCGCCGCCTGAGAGATCGATCCGCCGGATGCGATTCTCTCGATAAACGGAACAGAAGAACGGCTGTGTTAGCCAAAGAGTACACAGACAGTCGCAGTACTTACGCTCGCCGCGAGGCGCCGCTAGGCCACTTCACGTGCAGCAGGAGAGTAGCGCAGTTGTGCCAGTCTACAGTTCGTAGCCGCGCTCAGTTGTCAGCCCGCGCCGATGTTAGTCATCATCTGCAGCTCAGTCATTGCTGCCATCAAGTCTTTGTAGCCCAGTTCGAAGTTAGTCTTCAAATTCACCGGATTCGACATTCAAGATTACGAGAGATTAATTCGCCACTGCAAGATTTGTGACTTGTAAATTATTTCATTCTACAGACGCTTAATCTAGTCGCGTCTTCTATAATTGTCAACCAACTGATCATGGACTACAGCAAAGTTAAGCAATAAATACTTTCTTATTTTGTACTACGGCTAATTAAATGTGTTTTCCTGTTGTAGCTACCAAGCAGTCTTGGCATAGTAGAACCCACGTTCCCACCGCCTTGGCTACCTCATATTTGCCACCTCATGTTGATGGACTCGATTATGGTGGAAGATAGAGAGCCATCACTAATAAATAAATGCGTGGAAATAGGGCAAATGTGTGTAATAATTGGCGTTTAGGTCTTAGCTCAAACTGTGAGCCACAGCGTCATACCTGCGTCACGTTACAATTGCGATTTGATGTGTTGGCGGTGTTCCCGCTTCGCTATGTTCTCTCCACAGACTGCCCAGATATGTCATAGAAAAAAGACAAAAATAAGAGACAGCCTCGGCGTGACAGGAAACGATATGAGAGTATGTAGTTCCTGTAGCAGGATGTTCATGTTAATATGTCGTATAATGGTCATCACTGTCGGTTACTGGTGTGCAAGTACTGGATCTGGTTTCACGTGGCCAACACACAGCTATTTAAAATGAAACAGCACACATCATGATGGCTTCAGACTTGCAAAGTCACTTGAATAAATGCCTAGACAGCCAGAAACAGCAATAGAAATACGCAGGTCTCTGAAGCAGCATGTAATTGGAACTCCTGCATCAGACAATAAGATCTTTTGGCACTGATACTTACAAATAAGGCAACTGGAACGACCGTCTGTTTGTGCTAGTATTACATTTTTAGTGAACGGCCAGCAACAGAGGTTCTGTAATTTTTAAAATAATTAGAAGTAATTTTCGGAAAAAATAGTACCAGCCTTAGGATTTGACAAGATTTGTCTGTCTATGTATTCAAGCCTCATCTGACCTCGAAAAGCTTAACAGATGCTATTTCAGAAGACTACACCACTGAAAAATCGAAAATGGTAGGTTACTAGCAACAAAAGACTTTTGGCCTGCAGCTCTAGGTACTAAAGAAGACGGTAATTCTTTTTTACAACTATTGATCAATAATTTTACCCAGTAAGTAAATCGTTATTGTTGTTGGTGCTATTGTCTTCAGTATGAAGACTGCTTTGACGTAGTTCACCACGCTAGTCTGTCCTGTGCAACGCTCTTGGTCTATACATCGCTACTGAAAAGTTAGGAATATTTTATTTCTCTTCCGGTTTTTAACTGAAGACCGAATGCGGCCGGCCGCTGTGGCCGAGCGTTTCTAGGCGCTTCAGTCCGGAACCGCGTTGCTGCTACGGTCGCAGGTTCAAATCCTGCCTCGGGCATGGTTGTGTGTGATGTCCTTAGGTTAGTTAGGTTTAAGTAGTTCTAAGTCTAGGGGACTGATGACCTCAGATGTTAACTCCCATAGTGATTAGAGCCATTTGAACCATTTGAACCTAATGCGTTAACAGTACTCTCCTGCGGCGTAATTACCTGGGGCAATGAAACCAGGGTAAAAAAAGTATTTATTATATTGAAACAAGCAGTACGTTCGTGTAAAGTTTGTATGAAGTTGATAACCTATTACACTGCCTTTTCAGTATCAACGTCATCTGCCAGCGTGTGTAGTGCCAACAGTAAAATTCCAAGGCGGTGGTCTTATGGTGTGGTCTTGCTTTTCATAGAGGGGGCTTGCACCCCTTGATGTTTTGCGTGGCAGTATCACAGCACAGGCCTACAGTGATGTTTCAAGCACCTTCTTGTTTCCCACTGTTGAAGAACAATTCGGGGATGGCGATTGCATCTTTCAACACGATCGAGCACCTGTTCATAATGCACGGCCTGTGGGGAAGTGGTTACACGACAATAACATCCCTGAAGTGGACTGGCCTGCACAAAGTCCTGAGCTGAATTCTATAGAACACCTTTAGGATGTTTTGGAACGCCGATTTCGTGCCAGGCGTCACCGACCGACATCGATACCTCTCCTCTGTGCAGCACTCCGTGAAGAATTGGCTGCCATTCCCCAAGAAACCTTTCAGCACCTGATTGAACGTATGCCTGCGAGAGTGGAAGCTGTCAGCAAGGTTAGGGGTGGGCCAAAACCATATTAAATTCCAGCATTACCGATGGAGGGCGCCACGAACTTGCAACTCATTTCGGCCAGCTGTCCGGATACTTTTGATCACGTAGTGTATAAATAGCGGAAGTCGGAGATGAACAAAGAGAGGGAAGTAGGAGATTGAGGGAGGAGGAGGAGTAGGAGGAGAAGATGGATAGAGAGACTTGGGGGGGGGGGGGAGGTGATGGACAGTGAGAGGGAGGATGATGAGAAAATGGACAAAGAGAGACGAAGGAGGAGATGAATAGAGAGAGTGGGGGAAATGAGATTATTACGTGTATCCAGTTCTCATATGTACTCGTATTCAGAAATTACGAAGCTCAGCTGGGTTCGCTAGTATTAAATTGTTCAGAAGTATTTGCCATGATTATTAGTGTGAATGGAGTAGCACTAGTCATAATTTGTTGTTACTATTCTTTATAGAAGTAGCCTGCAGTGACTGCTTCTGCCTGTAAATATCTGTCTTGATTTGCTCCACATCTCTGACCTATTCCCTTCGTGATGAGAGTTAGGGAACACGATATGTGAATGAATTAGTTAAACTGGAAGAACAAATCAGGTATGTACATTTGAGACGACTTGAAGCTGTCCACTGCCGCCTTTACTGTGGGCTGCTGCTCCCCTCGGTTTGACGTCATGCCCGACCTACAATCGGTCGAGCCGAGCTCCGCTCCTCTGCTATCGACTTCCCTCGCCCTCTGCCGAGAGAGCCTGGTCACAATGACACTACACCGAGGACAGCTACCAGAAGACAATGCGGTCCTGACCCCACATCCCGGCGGTTGCGCTTTGCTGTCGGGTCGATGCTCGAAGAGAAAAAGACTCCTCCGACCGCGTAGCAACGCTGTCCGTGCTGCGGCAACGAATTCCGCGGAATACGAGAGCTGTCGGCGTGTCGTTGCCCTTTCAGACGGAGCCACAATGCGGAGCCTACATTCGGTTTTACGGTTGCTCGGAATGGAGGTTTTCTTTACGAGGAGCGGGATAAGGTGAAAGGTCGCCGAATAATGAAATCCGATAGATATAACAGAACGTGAAGTCTACAAGTACCTATTCAATGACACAAGCCACTTTATCATCTCGAGCGAGATAAAGCCTACGTGTGCTACAGGCGAACATATAACTAAGTAGGATCGATGTAGCAAAATAATACTTTTACCTTTACTTCCGAGAAACAAATTCGACGTGATTGTTAGAATACGTGCTTCAAGTAAAAGTCTTAATTTCAAATGTCTTTGTATTATTGGGGAGTGCGCGAATTAATTAGAAAATAGCGAAAGCCGTACTGTATTTCTGAACTTCGGGAGATTTTGCCTTGAAAGCTAAAAGTAGATATTTATCAATTTTTGTTTCTCTGTTTTTATGTACTCGTTGCTTATTGTGACGGAAAGTTGAAGCAATTCTTTGCTGTCAGTATTTTATGGGCTCGAACACTGAAGAAACTTTCAAACGCCAAGATCACTAGTAATACATTCATTAGATTTAGATAACCGGTTTCGGCGAGACTGTGTTGAGATCTTCGGATCTTATGCTTTGTGACAAAATGTTCAAATGTGTGTGAAATCTTATGGGACTTAACTGCTAAGGTCATCAGTCCCTAAGCTTACACACTACTTAACCTAAATTATCCTAAGGACAAACACACACACCCATGCCCGAGGGAGGACTCGAACCTCCGCCGGGACCAGCCGCACAGTCCGTGACTGCAGCGCCTAGACTGCTCGGCTAATCCCACGCGGCATTTATAACACTATATCATGATTTTCCCCAGTATTGTAAGTAGTGTTACTTCTTACAATATACTTATGTACAATACTTAGGAAAAAAAAAATGGAAATGAGTGTTTGGCGTCATTGGCCGGGAGGCCCCTTACGGGGCAGGTCCGGCCGCCTTGGTACAGGTCTTATTACTTTCGACGCCAGATTGGGCGACCTGCGCGCCGGATGGGGATGAAATGATACTGAAGACAACACAACACGCAGTCCCTGAGCGGAGAAAATCCCCGACCGAGCCGGGAATCGAACCCGTGCCCCTTAGGACGGCAGTCCGTCACACTGACCATTTTTTTTTTTTTTAAATCTCCTCATTTTGTTCGTTATGGTTCGTTGCAATTGTTCGTGGTGGACGTCCCCTGACGCCCGTTGAAGTTCATTATTGAGCCATTTACTCAGTTTTCTTATTACAGAGGGGTGGTAACCCTCTGACCAAACACGCTGAGCTACCGTGCCGGCGTCGGGGCGGGCAATACTAAGGCAAAGGTGATAAATGTTTATAACTGGGTGAAAAAAAAAAGAAACAGTAGTGCACCGGTGCTTGAGAACTGATCGGTAACCAAAGGTAGCGTAGCAGTAGTACACCAGTACTTCTTTCTACCAACGGCTTGGGTTAGAAGTGTATTTGTGTCCGGCCGCGTGCCTGCTGCTCCAGTAGGAGATCGGAGTTTCTTCTGCCATCGCTGTCGTAGGTTCCTCTCGGTATAATATAACTACCAAGTAATAACACCGTAAAAAAATTTTCTGTTACGAATCGGCTCTGGAAAGGAACTAACAGATAGTCTATCCAAAGTATTGTAGAGTGTGCTCGCCCAGTTAGCCGTACACTCTAACGCACGGCTTTCTGGATTGGGAAGGAGCACCTGGTCCCCGGTACGACTCCGCCCGGCTGATGTGTCGAGGTCTGGTGAGCCGGCCAGTCTATGGATAGTTATTAGGCGGTTTTCCATCTGCCTCGGCGAATGCTGGCTGGTTCCCCTTATTCCGCCTCAGCTACACTATGTCGGCGATTGCTGCGCAAACGAGTTCTCCACGTACGCGTAAACCACCATTACTCTACCACGCAAAGATAGGGGTTACACTCATCTGGTGTGAGACATTCCCTGGGGGGGGGGGGGGGGAGGGGGGGCACTGGGAGCCGAATCACACAATAACCCTGAAGAAAGAGTGGTTCGGTGTGGAGCGGCAGAGGGATGAAGTGGACTGCGGCAGTCGTCATGGGGTTGTGGTCCATTGCGGCTGTGGCGGGGACGGAGCCTCACCGTCGTTTCTAGGCCCCTGCGTCGTTGAGTGCAGACTGCTTGGGATGTGTGATTGTCATGTACATCAGTGCAGGCTCTGCAAAGTGCTCAGGTGTTGACGACAAGGTTGGTAAAGAATCCTTGTGATAGGGCGTTCCATTCGTCCACCAGCGCAGCTGACAACTGCTGGTGGTCGCTGGTGCATGTGGACGAGCTGCAATTGGTCTCCCCAACGCAACCCATACGCGCTCAATGCGATTTAAGTCGTGGGAACGGACTGGCCGTTTCATTCACAGAATAACCTCGCATTTGACGAACTCCCCCATCTACGCAGTTCGATGCGGTCGTGGATTGTTATCCATAAAAATGAAATCAGCGCCAGATGCACCCGTGAAAAAACACACATCGTGAAGGAATACAGCGTCACAATAATACTGACGGTGAGAGAACCACGCTCAAATGTTTGGAGGTCAGTACACCTACGCAACATTACGCCTCTACATTCCATAACACCTGAACCACCAAACGATAATGTTGGACAGTGCTTGCGGAACCTCAGGTGGCGATAGGTGCGAACACGTAATGCACTCATGAACGTTGTCTATCATATAGTTTTAGAGACCAAGTTATTACCATGTAGGGAGATATAATATTCCATGGGCGTACTGACCTTCACATTTCTGAAAGCAGTACACTTATCGGCCGACGTTATTATGACGTTGTATTCCTTCCCAATTTTTCGTCCGTTAGGCGCAGGGGTGCATTCAACTTTATTTTTATGAATGACTTTACGCAAACGCATCGAACATCACTGGTGGAGTACTTTGTGGAACGAGAGAATATTGGGAAAATGGACTGGCCTGCCCACTCCCCCGACTTAAAGCCCCCCGAGCACGTATGGGATGCATTGGCGAGAAATATTGTAGTACACCCACACGAACCAACCACCATTCAGCAGTTTGAAACGTCCCCTTAAAACAGTTACACATGACTGTGCTTAAACTGACACACAATATTTTTAGCGCAACGCAATCTGACTTTCAAAAATCCCTACAAAAGAATGGCCCTGACTAACATTAACCTGTACGTTTAAAAAATCATTTACCTCACAAAAATCTTGGTTACTCGAACTACTGCAATACAGCGAGTGCCACTACTGCCAGCTAAATAAAAGATTCAAACTACGGAAGGCACTAACTACTGATAGGCATAGTTAGCAAGTGAAAGATTTTTATAGAGAACAAACATTGTATTTACCTTAATAGTCATCAAAAGTCATAATATATATAGCAGTTCATGACATCCAGTCTTACAAATTTCAAAATTCCACCATTTCTCTCCCCACATCCACCACTGCTGGCGGCTCACCTCCAACTGCGCAATGCTACGTGCTGTTAACATCCAGCTGCCCAAGGCTACAATGGCGAGTATTACAACAATGCCAACCAGCCACAGACTGCACACAGCACAGCCAGTGATTTTCATACAGAGCGCTAATAAAACCTAAACAGCCTACTTACATAGCCCCCATGCTCCCCACAAAAAATTTTACAAATTGTTTTGGGCACTGGCCAATACATATTTGTTAAAATTTTTTCACAATTACAATAACAAAGAAATCAAATGCACACACATATTGATACAATGTTGGTCAAAAGCTAAAATTTTCTCACAGTCCATAAAGACAGTCCTAATCGTTCATCACAGTAAAATCGCAGTGTTTTTCTCAAAATCTGAGCGCTAAAAGAAAATGCACACAGAAGTAGTGGATTTCCATGCAGTCTTGAGGAAGTAGTGTTGTCCTTCTAACGGAAAGACAGTGCTGACTCTTGACATGCAGGCAGGTAATGGGCCACAACAGAGCAAACCCACAGCAGAGTCAGTCGTTGTTTTGAAGAATATTGGTAGGTAGGTCATCACAGAGAAGACCCACTGTAGCCCTGGTAGAGATTATGGTATTGCTGGGCCACCAGAGGTGCAGACCCACTGCAGTCCTTGTAGAAATAATGGTATTGGTGGGTCATCAAAGGTGCAGACCCACTGTAGACGTTGTAGAGACGGCCAACAGCCATCTGTTGCGACTGTGCAGGTGCACAATCACCATCGAAGAGTCTTGCGGAGAATATAGCAAGTCCATAAACCACCACTTGTGCACTCACAAAGTTTTTGAATTGTCCTTAGAACCAGCAATGCTGTTATCCAATCCCTTGCTGAATTATTAACACACGTGCAAACATTATCAGTCCCTACTTCTCACAAATTGTCCATATACTATGACCAACAGAAACGTGTGCAGTGAAATGTAACTTACAAGTTACTTAATTTGGTGAACTGGTGTCAATTACAATTTTATAACATAAGAATACAATAACAAAGGTACAAAATACATAATTAAAAACATAACAATACAGATAAATTTGTAATAGTACAGGCTTTACAAAAGAATAGAAATAAACAGATACATCAGTGTTACAGGGATTATGACATAAGTGAATATATAAAATAATGAGAATAGTTTTCGAAACATTAATTTCACACATGAGCATTAAAACAAAACAGAATAAATAATGTCTAAACATCTTTACAAAGTAAATAACACAATATTAGAAAAATTCTACAACATATCTCTTATCAGATAAACACATAAAGACAGGAAGAACATAAATACACAAGGGTACACAAACACATAGTGGGATAACACAAGGAAAGGACAGGATTTGTTTTACTGCAGTATTTTGTAAACAAAACTTTCTTTACTTCTTGGAGATCTCCCTTCATTCACCATTATTCCCAAAAAGTGCTATCTATACCTCCTTTCTGTATTCTATTAATATTTCTTTCAAAATAATTATTTCTCCACTGTACACTACTTTTTTTGCTAAACCATTTTCGTATAGCTTCTCAATGCATTTCTTCCAATCCATCATAGTTAGTTTCTTATACAGTCTACCCCCTCTTAAGCTAACTTAAATCTACTGAGCTCAGATATATATACCAATGGACGAGGCAATGCAGCAGCACATAACAAATTAACACAAACTGCAAGGACAAAAAAATGCAAATTGGCAAAGCAAGCAGCAGTATTACAATTAATATAAGGCAATGAGCAGCAAACAAGAAAAATAAATCAGTAGTAAAACTGGCTTAACTGAGTAATGTAAAGTGAAATTTAGTAGCACTATGCCTTGCAAACAGCAGCAGCAAATGCAATAACTTATATCTAAACATGACAAAGCTCAAGCAGAAAAAATATTACAGTAAAAATGGCCATGTTTAATACCTATGTCACATCTTAACACTAGGGTGATGCATCACCTTAACTTACACTACTAAATAAGTTACCCAGTCATTGACAAAAATTATGTATGCAATTCCTGTGAAGGGAAATGTCTTTTTGTGCTCCCTCGTTTTTTTGAAGTATATTATAAAATGGTTATTTACTGGATCTGTAGGCATAAAATATCTATATTAGTACATCTATTAAATTTTATTTTAACCAATGTTGCAGTGCAGCTAGAAACTAGATATCAAACAAAATGAGCAATCTCTCAACTAGAAAGACAATATATGTAAGATGTTTCTCATCATTTCATTAGGCATTTTAGTAAATATCATAAATTAAGAGCTCCACAGTGTAATCATATATTTTCAAGTTTGAGCATGTCATATTTAGGATGCTTTCTACAAAGAAATGTCAATAGCGAGGATAATGGCCTCCTTTTTTCTCCACCTGTGCCTCTGAAAGGCACACACTAATGGCTTTTTTCCAGACAACTGTTGCGCAGCTGCCCACGTGAAGGTCACTTAACTTTCTTACCGAAATATTTACAACACCAGTTTGCACTACAGTGGCAGTCTCATATACAAAATTTCACGGGTCGAGAATTTGCATTGCCAATGTGTAGAAACAAAATCTTATGAATATAACAGTGTCCAAAAAATTTTCGCCGGCATTGTGATACATTCACGCATTTACACACATTTCATAACTCTTAAAAGTACGATTCTTGATTTCCAACATCCTTTTTCACAAGTCAGAGTCCCTAACCACTATTCATTACTCCTTACCTTATTACACATATACATATTCGTCGACACGTCAATCTTGCGACGGCACTTCAATATTTCATCATAATAAATATGTAGCATAATCAGATTCCTCATATAGCATCAGCTTATTGATCATAAACAAACCTCAACAGCATAATACACATCGCCGTCGTAAAAATAGCATCATAACACGTCAGTCAAATCTCAAAAACGTCGTAGCTTTCTGCAATAATGTCAAAACCTAAACAAAATTTCTCTGCTCATTTCGATAGTGTCATCTACCTCAAACGTACTTTAAAAATCACGATCTCATAGCAAATACATCATTCAAAGCTCTCATAGTATCACAGTGGTTCTGAAAAAATATGAACAGTTCACAACGTACAGACAAAATACAATTTCATAAGTGTGAAATTATCCAACTGTGTGTAAACATGTCACTGACATAGTAAAAAAAAATTTGTTTCTCTGTTAAATAATCAGATAGCTGTATAACTCTGTGTTAGAGAAGTATGGTACTGATGTGTAAAGTTGTATAAGCAAATACCATATTAGCTAGGGCTCCTTGTGCTTGCCAAACACATGGTAGACAAAGTAAGCATGTACCCCCCTGAGGATTAATATAATTATACCCTCAGGTGTTACAGATTACAGCAATGGAATGAAATGTATCATGGAAAACTTTCTTTGTAATTCAAAAATTTTGAAAAATAAATGGCGTAAGTACAAAATTAATCTCTCAAATGCGTATCCTGTAGCGCTAAATGTGCGTCTTACTGTAAGATAATTCTGTGGAAGTGTCGTAGTTATCGTCCTCTGTAAGCAAAGTTGTGCTGAAGTCAATGTACTTACCTCATCATAAACGAAAGTGAAATGCTTTGCGTATGGATATCTTAGTTATTACGCTTATTGCCATGATGATGAAAGTACTGTGCTGTAACGTATTGTTGTGGTACGGAAAAGGCAGTCTCATTGTAGCTATACCACAAAAGTTACTACTTTGAACATTAGTTAATTCATTACACGGTGGCGCTAACACACTGCTTTCGTCTTCACTGTCATTTCTCAGTTTACTTTGCAGCCTAGTATTACGTTTTTCACGCGCCATTATTGTCACAATATTTCACACGACAACACAGAAAAGCACAATTTGAAGAGCAAAATAAGAAAACACATTAACATAGCATTGAAAATAATATCTCGTTAATTGCAAGCGCAGCTGCGAAATACTTGGTGCAAATCTACATGCATGCCACAACTGTTTTACCGTACAAGAATGAAAAACTACAACTACAAAGGAAATTCTCTCTACAATTACGCGCTAGCAATAAACAAAGGCTGCACTAATTGCACAAACTACAAGAAAAAAATCAGAAGACTCCAGTGAGGTATCCTAGGCTAAGGGTCGACATATGAAACGTCCCCTTACAAAAATTGTACATGACTGTGCTTAAACTGACACACAATATTTTTAGCGCAACGCAATCTGACTTTCAAAAATCCCTACAAAAGAATGGCCCTGACTAACATTAACCTATACGTTTCGCAAATCACTTACTTCACAAAAATCTTGGTTACTCGAACTACTGCAATACAGCTAGCGCCATTACTGCCAGCTAAATAAAAGATTCAAACTACGGAAGGCACTAACTACTGATAGGAATAGTTAGCAAGTGAAAGATTTTTATAGAGAACAAACATTGTATTTACCTTAATAGTCATCAAAAGTCATAATATATATATTGCAGTTCATGACATCCAGTCTTACAAATTTCAAAATTCCGCCATTTCTCTCCCCACATCGACCACTGCTGGCGGCTCACCTCAAACTGCGCAACGCTACGCGCTGTTCACATCCAGCTGCCGCTGCCCAACACTACAATGGCGAGTATTACAACAATGCCAACCAGCCACAGACTGCACACAGCACAGCCAGTGATTTTCATGCAGAGCGCTAAGAAAACCTAAACAGCCTACTTACAAGTTGTCAACCACACTGGAGGAGGGATGGGATGCCTACCACAAGAATCCCTTACCAAACTTGTGGCCAGCATTGGAGCAGGTTGCCGAGCATGCAGTACCGGCCGTGGTGATCACACAACCTGTGAAGATCTACACTGAAGAGCCAAAGAAACTGGTACACCTGCCTAATATCGTGTAGGGTCAATGCGAGCACGCAGAACTGCCGTAACAGGTTGTTGAAGGGACTCGACTAATGTTTGATGAAGTACTGGAGGAACCATGAATCCTGCAGGGCTGTCCATAAATCCGTAAGAGTACAAGCGGGTGAAGATCTCTTCTGGACAGCACGCTGCAAACCATCCCAGATATGCTGAATAATGTTCATGTATGGGGAATTTGGTGGTCAGCGGAAGTGTTTAAGCTCAGAAGAGTGTATCTGGAGCCACTCTGTAGCAATTCTGGACGTGTAGGGTGTCGCACTGTCCTGCTGGAATTGCCCAAGTCCATCGAAATGGACAATGGACATGAATTGATGCAGGTGATCAGACAGGATGCTTACGTACGTTCCACTTGTCAGAGTCGTATCTAGACGTATCAAGGGTCCCATATCACTCCTACCGCACACGCCCCACACCATTACAGAGCTTCTACCAGCTTGAACAGTTCCCTGCTGACATGCAAGGTCCGTGGATTCATGAGGTTGTCTCCATACCCATACACGTCTAACCACTCGATGCCATTTATAGCGAGCGTCCTCCGACCAGGCAACAGTTTCCAGTCATCAACAGTCCAGTGTCTGTGTTGACGGGCTGAGGAGAGGATTAAAGCTTTGTGTCGTGCAGTCATCAAGAGTACACGAGTGGGCCTTCGGCTCCGAAAGCCCATATTGATAATGTTTCGTTGAATGGTTAGCACGCTGACACTTGTCCCAGCATGAAATCTGCAGCAATCTGGGGAAGGGTTGCACTTCTATTACGTTGAACGAATCTCTTAAGTCATCGTTGGTCCCGTTCTTGCAGGATCTTTTTCTGGCCGCAGCGAGTCAGAGATTTCAAAAAATGGTTCAAATGGCTCTGAGCACTATGGGACTCAACTGCTGAGGTCATTAGTCCCCTAGAACTTAGAACTAGTTAAACCTAACTAACCTAAGGACATCACAAACATCCATGCCCGAGGCAGGATTCGAACCTGCGACCGTAGCGGTCTTGCGGTTCCAGACTGCAGCACCTTTAACCGCACGGCCACTTCGGCCGGCAGTCAGAGATTTGATATTTTACCGGATTCCTGATATTCACAGTACACTCGTGAAATGGTCATACGGGAAAGTCCACATTTCATCGCTACTTCGGAGATGCTGTGTCCCATCGCTCGTGCGCCCACTATAACACCACGTTCAAACTCACTTAAATCTTGATGACCTGCCAGCGTAGCAGCAGTAACCGATCTAACAACTGCGCCAGATCCTTGTCTTATATAGGCGCTGCCGACCGCAGCGCCGTATGCTGCCTGTTTACGTACCTCTCTCTGTATTTGAATACGCACGCCTATACCAGTAGCTTTGGCGCTCCAGTGTATTTTTGGATATTTGGATATTTGTCGTAAGATCTTATGGGACCAAACTGCTGAGGTCATCGGTCCCTAAGCTTCCACACTGTTTATTCTAACTTAAACTAACTTACACTAAGGACAACACACACACGCGTGCCCAAGGGAGGGCTCGAACGTCAATGTATGTACAGGGTTATTACAAATGATTGAAGCGATTTCACAGCTCTACAACAACTTTATTATTTGAGATATTTTCACAATGCTTTGCACACACATACAAAAACTCAGAAAGTTTCTTTAGGCATTCACAAATGTTCGATATCTGCCCCTTTAGTAATTCGGCAGACATCAAGCCGATAATCAAGTTCCTCCCACACTCGGCGCAGCATGTCTCCATCAATGAGTTCGAAAGCATCGTTGATGCGAGCTCGCAGTTCTGGCACGTTTCTTGGTAGAGGAGGTTTAAACACTGAATCTTTCACATAACCCCACAGAAAGAAATCACATGGGGTTAAGTCGGGAGAGCGTGGAGGCCATGACATGAATTGCTGATCATGATCTCCACCACGACCGATCCATCGGTTTTCCAATCTCCTGTTTAAGAAATGCCGAACATCATGATGGAAGTTCGGTGGAGCACCATCCTGTTGAAAGATGAAGTCGGCGCTGTCGGTCTCCAGTAGTGGCATGAGCCAATTTTCCATCATGTCCAGATACAAGTGTCCTGTAACGTTTTTTTCACAGAAGAAAAAGGGGCCGTAAACTTTAAACCATGAGATTGCACAAAACATGTTAACTTTTGGTGAATTGCGAATTTGCTACACGAATGCGTGAGGATTCTCTTCCACCCAGATTCGCACATTGTGTCTGTTCACTTCACCATTAAGAAAAAATGTTGCTTCATCACTGAAAACAAGTTTCGCACTGAACGCATCCTCTTCCATGAGCTGTTGCAACCGCGCCGAAAATTCAAAGCGTTTTACTTTGTCATCGGGTGTCAGGGCTTGTAACAATTGTAAACGGTAAGGCTTCTGCTTTAGCCTTTTCAGTAAGATTTTCCAAATCGTCGGCTGTGGTACGTTTAGCTCCCTGCTTGCTTTATTCGTCGACTTCCGCGGGCTACGCGTGAAACTTGCCCGCACGCGTTCAACCGTTTCTTCGCTCACTGCAGGCCGACCCGTTGATTTCCCCTTACAGAGGCATCCAGAAGCTTTAAACTGCGCATACCATCGCCGAATGGAGTTAGCAGTTGGTGGATCTTTGTTGAACTTCGTCCTGAAGTGTCGTTGCACTGTTATGACTGACTGAGTGCATTTCAAGCACGACATACGCTTTCTCGGCTCCTGTCGCCATTTTGTCTCACTGCGCTCTCGAGCGCTCTGGCGGCAGAAACCTGAAGTGCGGCTTCAGCCGAACAAAACTTTATGAGTTTTTCTACGTATCTGTAGTGTGTCGTGACCATATGTCAATGAATGGAGCTACAGTGAATTTATGAAATCGCTTCAATCATTTGTAATATCCCTGTACTGTCTTTTGTAATGTGCGGGACACCATCATGAATCGATGTGACTTCAGTGTCATTATTTTCTTTGAATAAAAGTGTCAGTTCTATTCATCTCATTGTGTATTTCTTTCAGTTGCATTCTATACTATATGTAGCAATTCTTTCTGTGGATGGTCCAAGTTTTGTCGAGCTATGCTACTTGGTAGCGACATATCATGCAAAAGTTACTTTCGTCCTGTAGTTTTGCACAACAGTGTATTATGTGTTTTTAATACATATAGCACTTCAACCATCTAGTTTGTTTAACAAATAAAGTCTGTGACGTTGCCCAAACTTCTGTGGTGAAACACAACAGGTACAGAAGGAAGACAAATACAAATCTGAAAACCGGAAAGAGTCGTCTCGTATTGGTAAATGGAAATGAATACACAGTCGAGAAGAGCAAAGCGAGAACTAAGGAGTGAGAGCCGAAAAGCGAGAACTAAGACAGAGTAAACGCAACAGACGATAACTTAGAAGCGATCGCAGGGAAGCGAGAGCTGGAAACCCAGACCTGATGTCGGTGCTCGACAACAGTGAGAACTCGGCTTCCCGTCGCTACTGTCTCTTCTCTCTGAAGATACGACTTTGCAATGGCTGTGTTATCCGAATACGATGTAAATTTCTTTTAGACATGCATGCATTCCAAAACCGAGCAAGCGAGTTTCAAATAAAACGTCTCCCCTGTAAGGAAATGTACATAGTAGATGTGCGACTACAGGTTTCGACACATGGTTGACAACATATTGGAGCATGCACGGATAGCCCATAGCGGGAAATCCGGGTTCGAGTCCTGGTACGTCACAGATTTTCGTTGTCGTTATTCCATTCTACAGCTGATAGTTGTCGATATTCACAATTGCGATTATATTTAATGTATCTCTCTGAAGAGGCCCAGACAACGAGTCGCTAATCTCTGATATTACATTCATCAAAGAGATCTGTCTGGGCTTGTCCTCACTGGATTTTCTAAAAGTGTTTCAGCCTTCCGTAATCACGCGATTCGCGTAACAGGACGTGACAAAACGCCAGACAGCTACCAGGCGGAGCTAGCGCACGTGTCCTGCCTCCCAACCGCGGCGGCGGTGGCGTGGTGTTCACACCTGAGTAAGTTCCCAGCGGCGGGTCCGCCCTCTACGTCACAGACGACCGCGGAAATAAATAAACACGCCGCCGCTCAAAGGGCCATGTGTGTGTGTGTGTGTGTGGGGGGGGGGGGGGGGGGGAGGAGGGGGAACTGTCTGCCAACGGCGGCCGCTCGCCAATTTCTGACGCCTCGTGCGCCAGAATTAGCGCATTCGCGCTCTCCCTCTCTCTCTCTCTCCCTCCCTCTCTCTCTCTCTCTTTCTCTCTCTCTGCCCCCTCACCACTCTCTCTGCTTTGGCAAGCTGCGAGCGGCTGTTTGGGGCAAATCTGGGGCGATACATCACGTGGTGTCAAGACAGCAGTACTCCACGCCATAATTTTCAACGCCAGCTGCGCTCTTCAGTTTACGTCTGGGAGATTTAGTGTCACCAAAAGACGGACACGTGCTGGCAATAAAAGTACCCTTCACTTCCTCACCTACTGCAAAGCGCCGAGTTTCGACAGTGATGCATGCAGTGTTTGAAAGGTTCTTCGTTTTATTCTGTACGGCAGTATCGTGACCAATTTAGTCTTCGATAAATTATACTGATGAGCCTGAAAATGTTGTAATAAAATGACAGGAAACTACATATCGGTAGGCAAAGACTTCCTGCAGTTGATATTTTTAGTGTTTAACTTGTAATGTTTCAATGCTATGTCACAATAATGATGTATCAAAAGCGCGTCTCCCTGGAACAAATTGCATATTAAATATCAAATAACTACATTTGTAGATACAGTCTGTACTGACTGTAGACCATATACGATGATGTGATTGCTATGTCGAAGTTGTAGCACAGTGGACAGAGTCGTGATCTGAGACTTAAGGAGAAGTGGGTAGTAGGAGTCCGCATTCTTCGAATTTTTATTTCAACCGATTTTTCTTTTCTAAGCGGTTCTGGGTCTTTCTTATTCATTTAATAGAAATATTGAAAGATCTCTGTTGGATTCATTTCATGTTAATTCCTTAAATCTGTTATCATTTACGGCATACAAATGGTTCAAATGGCTCTGAGCACTATGGGACTCAACTGCTGTGGTCATTAGTCCCCTAGAACTTAGAACTACTTAAACCTAACTAACCTAAGGACATCAGACACATCCATGCCCGAGGCAGGATTCGAACCTGCGACCGTAGCAGTCGCACGGTTCCTGACTGCGCGCCTAGAACCGCGGGACCACCGCGGCCGGCTACGGCATACATTCCACTTCTAAATTTACTGTGGTGTTTCTGACTATCTGGGAGGAGACTCAGCAGTGGAGCGTGTTACTTTTACACATAATCAAGAAAGATCTGTCACACTACTACACTTTAAAACACTACTACACTTTAAAACACAGTTTATATGTAATTCATGACACACAGTCTCATACGGAACCTACATCTGCTTTCTTTATATACTGTATATGATAAGATACTGTCATCCCCCTTCCTATCTGTGTTAAAGAATGAATGAGCAAATGTATTTCTAGTTGCATGCTTGATGGTAGCAGACAAACCTGTCTGCTAGAGAACAGCAGGACCAACGTCGGAACAGGTAGCTACGCTTTCTAAAAGCAAAGAGGCTAAGGGCGTCTCTGCTAAGTCCGTAGGACAATGGATTTCTTAAGTTCAGCCTAACTCAAAATTTAATCACCTTTATTTCGGGTTTAGATCTAAAATATCTAATGTTATCTTAAATTGCAACACAGTGTAATTCGAGTGTGAAGTTCAGAATACCTTCCAGTAGTTGCTTTGTCACTACTTTGTGAGTAAAGTGGAACCACGTGTTGAAGATCCGTAACTCTAACTAAGATCATCAATCTTAAATGCGAATGTGCGTGAGATTGTAACGTCTCGGCTTGACAATATTTTTCAATATAGCAACTTTTCTTTATGTTCAACCCACGTGGGATGTACTTTGTGAGACCAGTACCACGTGCTTATACAATTGTTTGACCCATCAGGTTAATAGTAAGACGATAGTAACCAGTTCGAGGTTTTTCTTTAGGAAATTGCGTTTCGATGTAATTTATTTTAATTATCAAAATTATTGTGGAGTTACGCTCTTTGTGTAAACCAAGTTGACCACGTGAAGCATGTGGTGTAATCATCAAAGTAGCCCTCAGCTATTCTTTTTGGGAAGATTTCACAGAGAGTTAGTATGAATTTAGTATACCAGTGTGTGGTAATTTCATGACGGACAGGATTGCGCTACGAACGTAACTTCTTTGGGTTAAAAATTGAATAGGTTGGTTGTGGTTAATTTCCTCTTGCATATGTTTCAACGTTCTTCGCGTGTTATTTTATGAATGCAGCGTTGTATACAGTCTCCCAATCTTGGCTCCATATTTGATGTGTTCCGTAAGATTACAAACTCACATTTTCACAATCCTAAATAAGGCACCAGTTTAGTTATGAATCAAGTTTAATATGCTGAAATTTTAACGGAACACGGTCACAGTAGAGATCGTAGCAAGTGTCTTGCTGAGTGCGACGAAAACGGGTTTCCGCCCGCAATCGAACCGGGGACCTTCTGCGTGTTAGGCACGGCGCCTGGGCTCGGCGGCAGCTGCTGCTCTTTCCTTCCTTACGAGATACCGTCGATTCGCGCAGTCGTTATTGCAAAAGATGTCACCAAAGGCAATCGCTTCGTTAGCGGCACGGTCCCCACCCCTGCCCTGGCGTACGGGACTACAAGTCCCACCGCCACACCTTCACCTGCCCATGTTAGGCAAAATTCTTCTGCCTGACTCATGTAGTACTATCACCGTCAGAGGGTGGTACGGGACTTCAAGTCCCACCGCCACACCTCCAAAGTGAGTTGCAGTGACGGAGCCACTGCGCTGTGGAAATTTACTGCCTCACCAACACAGTTAGACCGCAATAGACCGGTGATGCTGTATTGTAACATATCAACCCGGACTACAAGTCCTATATAAAAAAAAAAAAAAAAAAAAGCGGCACGGTGCCTGGGCTCGGCGGCACATATATATATATATGTATATATATATATATCCCAACCAGACTAACATTAATTATAATCTTTTAATAGTCATCTTACGACAACCGGTGATATATATATATATATATATATATATATATATATATATATATATATATATATATATTGTTGTCGTAAGATGACTATTAAAAGATTATAATTAATGTTAGTCTGGTTGGGATATAGGGATATGGATATATATATTAATGTTAGTCTGGTTGGGAATTTGGTAAGCTAGACTGGATAACTGGTGAAACAGTTGCTCAGTAATGCAAGGTTAACTTCCCAAGATAGCTCACAGCTTTTAACCAGCTTTCATTGTCTTGAATATCACCACCGCTTTTAGAACAAATTAATGCATCAACATTACAGTATTATCTCAAAAATCGATGTTATTTACTATAAATAACGTATTCGCTGCAATTCTTGTCGCAAAGGCCAACGACTGGAATGTTTGCCCATTCGCCAGAAATCTTATCAGGACTGACAGTCTATGTGTGAAAGTGAACTCAAGTTATTCTACGCAATTTTTGGATATTATGAAACTTTCTGTTAAATATATATATCTATAGCTGAGTTTATGGACTAGCACATTTCTGTACCTAGCTGGTTAGTGTCTTCTTCAGTGGTGGTGAGCTGCTTCCAAAAAGCATGCATATGAAATTACGAAACGAATTTCGATCTTGAAATCTTTGTGATGAAGTACTTTATTTCAGAGCGCTAGTAGTGAATACAACATTGAGATCATGTATATTATGTACGCGCAGAATGACATTAGGCATTACATTTTAACCGCATTCGACTTAAAACAGATACTAGGATGAAAATTCAGTTGATTTAACGAATAACTTCTACTGGTATGTATCTCAGATAGTTGTAGAACATTATGTGGTGTTCCTCTACAAGCAATTTGGTGTTCAAGCCATCGACGAGTCGAGAATCTTCTTCGCGATTTTCTCGCTTTTCTACGACAATCGCTAACAGAGTTAACGCAGCTATTTTAGGTGCGTCCATTTTCGTAAAGAAACTGCGTGGTCTGCGAGCCAAATAAAGCCGACAACTGCCGCTGGAGAGCGCTGAGAGCACAGATCACGTTTACCGGCTCGTCTCGGCTATCTCTCTTGAGGTCGGATGTTCTCTTCGCGTCCACGTGGACTTTAGCTGCCTCGTCCCGTGTGAGGACGGCTTCAGGTATTATCACGACTGACAGCTGACCAGACTGGTGGGGGAGAATCGCGAGAAGGCCTGGTGGACAGAGGTCGGAGTCGCTGATGATCGATTAAAATATTAGTGATGAATCACTGCAAACTGAAACTACCGTAGAAAAAAACCGGATTACCTCACAAAACAAATTACGAGAAACACGAGCGGACAAGCTAAGATTTACTGAAGACTCGTAAGGAAATGTAATTCATGCACGAAAGAAATGGCTTCAGAAAACTTGTTCGACCGATTATTTATCGTTTCTCATCAGACTGGAACTCTTACAAAGGTGGATTAACACACTCAGTACTACTATTTCCGCTCTTCGATTGCATAGGTGGACTGGCGATTTTCTAGCAAATTCAAAGAGTAATTGCACAATAGTCAAGTATCTTACAAGCAGGCATCTATCATCATTTTAAGTCCCATACTTTATAGATAAAGAAATATGCTTGCTTGTACACTCAGACACACACATGTATATATATATATATATATATATATATATATATATATATATATATATATATATATATATATATATCGTATCAGTAGAGCTATATTCGATGGCGTTGCAAAAAACATGAAAAAATTCCCCGCTGGAAAAAGTTTTACATTTTCCCTCAAAGATTTCGAATAGAAATAAAAAAATATTTCATATTTCATGGCGAAAAACGACTACATGCAATTTATACATAATTTACTCCCAACTGGTAATCTTAAAAATATTGTGGTACCTCAAGTCCAACATTGCAGTCTTTGCCCCGCCAGCTGATTTCTTTCCTTATCCACTGTCTGATCTCTTTCTTTCCCTTATCAGAGCAAGCTTTACAGTAGCACATGACGTTTACTTTGTTGATAGGGAGAGGTACCTTTCCTGGAAAACGGCGACCATACCTTCTATCTATGCTAGTGGTGCTTGTTGGTTCCCATGATCTAATATCTTCTGCAGGTACCAAGTCCATGCTAACTTTATTTAAAAGTTCCATTTGAGATATCTTTTGCTTGGTGACATCTTTGTATAAAATTAAACCATTCAGAGTAGACATTAGAGCAATCTGAAAGAAAAGTTCTTTCGAACGCTTCATTGTTTTGCTTGCGAATGCGTGGAAGCCATAAAGCTGATCGTCACGGTGTACACCAGTCTTGTTCATGTTTATTGTTCTTGTAAAACCTCCATTTCAACGAACAGAAACCTCTTTGGTGGTTGCTTCTGACGAGCCAATACACATCACGTTTATTTTTCCATTTGAACTAGGACAGGATCTTCCCTCATTTCGTCTCAGCTTCAGAGGTTTGAACCTTTTTGGCTGGCCCTTTCTGTTCTTTACGACAGTTCTATTGCTAGTGGTTAATGTTGCTGCAACACATTCACTAAAGCCACACTTGCAAATCGACTGCTGCTGCGTCTAGTGGACAAAATATGAAGTAGGTACTACGCCGGTCCTCCTGTCGGCAGTCGTGCGGGAAAACGCATTTCAGCGGATGGAAAAAGCGGACTACGGCCTATACACGTGCGACCGTATGCCACACGGGCATAGAACTGAGTGTCTTAATAGAAAAGATACAGAAGATCCATCGAAGAACGGAAGGTTTCGTCACGGGATCATTTAGTTGGCGCAAAAGCGTTACGAAAATGCTCAAGAAATACCGGCTGCAGAGGCTACAAGAGACAAGAGTGGTAATGTGCGCCACGGAGACGATTTATGCTGAATTACCGAGTGCGTACGTTGCACGAAGAGTGGAGCAACAGATTACTTGCTAACCACATACTTCTCCACAAATGACCACACGAGAAAACTACAGAAATTAGAGCAAATGAACAATGTTTACCGATAAATATTATTCTCAATCACCCTTCACGAACGGGGAAGGGGGGAAAAGATAGTGAGACCAAATGTATCCTCCACCACACACTCAGAGAAGTATCTCGAGTGCCGGAAAGAAAATCCATTTGACTCTTTACATACCGACAGAAATTCCACAAATTTATGTGATGCATGTGTGTACGATAGTTCCCAAAATGCTATAATTTAGTAATAAATGTACGGCCAGCTTACATATATTTAAGTACGAAGCTATTACATGATACATATAAATGTGTCCAGTGTCGTATACCTGTTTCATTCTGCTTACCATGTTGAAAGCATCGAAACTCAATTTAGCGACCTGTGTAATTGTTCAAAATATGCCAGAAAAGTTCAGAGTGTCTCCGTATTGAGGATCCAGCGAAGTTTTCGAATTTTTCAAGCATAAAATCAGCTCATATCGGAAAGCTTGCCTCTAAAATTGGTCTACTTACACTACGTTATCAATAGTATCCGAACACCTGGCTGAAAATCACTTACAAATTCGTGGCACCCTCCATCGGTAATGCTCGAATTCAATATGGTGTAGTCTCACCCTTAGGCTTCCACTCTCGCAGGCATACTTTCAGTCAAGTGCTGGAACGTTCAAATAGTTCAAATGGCTCTAAGCACTATGGGACTTAACATCTGAGGTCATCAGTCCCCTAGACTTAGAACTACTTAAACCTAACCAACCTACGGGCATCACACGCATCCATACCCGAGGCTGGATTCGTACCTGCGACCATAGCAGCAGCACTGTTCCACACTGAAGCACTAGAACCGCTCGGCCACAGCGGCCGCCTGCTGGAAGGTTTCTTGGGGAATGGCAGCCCATTCTTCACGGTGTGCTGCACTGAGGAGAGGTATCCATGTCGGTCAGTGAGGCCAGGCACGAAGTCGGCGTTCCAAAACATCCTAAAGGTGTTCTATAGGATTCAGCTCAGGACCCTGTGCAGGCCAGTCCATTACACGGATATTACTGCCATGTAACCACTCCCCCACAGGCTGTGCACTATGAACAGGTGCATGATCGTATTTAAAGATGCAATCGCCATCACCGAATTGCTCTTCAACAGTGGGAAGCAAGAAGATGCTTAAAACATCATTGTAGGCCTGCACTGTGATAGTGCCACGCAAAACAACAAGGGGTGCAAGCCCCCTCCATGAAAAACACGGCCACACCATAACACCATCGCCTCCGAATTTTACTGTTGGCACTACACACGCTGGCAGATGACGGTCACCGGGCATTCGTCATACCCACACCCTGCTATCGGATCGCCGCATTGTGTACCGTGATTCGTCACTCTGTACAACGTTTTTCCTCTGATCAATCGTCGAATGTTTACGCCCCTTACACCAAGCGAAGCGTCGTTTGGCATTTACCGGCGTGATGTGTGGCTTATGAGCAGCCGCTCGACCATGAAATCCAAGTTTCCTCACCTCCCGCCTAACTGTCATAGTACTTGCAGTGCATCGTGATGTAGTTTGGAATGCCTATGTGATGGTCTGGATAGATTTCTGCCTATTGCACATTACGACCGTCTTCAACTGTCGGTCTCTGTCAATCAACAGACGAAGTCGGCCAGTACGCAGTTGTGCTGTACATCTCCCTTCATATTTCCATCGGAAACAGTGGACCTAGGAATGTTTAGAAGTGTGGAAATCTCGCGTATAGACGTATGACACAGGTGACAACGTATGAAACAAGTGACACCCAATCACCTGAACACGTTCGAAGTCCGTGAGTTCCGCGGAGCGCCCCATTCTGATCTCTCACGATGTCTAATGACTACTGAGGTCGCTGATACGGAGTACCGAGCAGCACAATGCACCTAATACGAAAAACGTATGTTTTTGGGGGTGTTCAAGAAATGGTTCAAATGGCTCTGAGCACTATGGGACTTAACATCTATGGTCATCAGTCCCCTAGAACTTATAACTTCTTAAACCTAACTAACCTAAGGACATCACACAACACCCAGTCATTACGAGGCAGAGAAAATCCCTGACCCCGCCGGGAATCGAATCCGGGAACCCGGGCGCGGGAAGCGAGAACGCTACCGCACGACCACGAGCTGTGGACTTTTGGGGGTATCCAGATACTTTTGATCACGTAGTGTATATCATGAAAGATACCAGTCAGACTAGCTACTAGCGTAGGAGAAAGACTGGCTGTAACTCTGCGATTTTAGGCGTCACTTAAGTAGGCATTAGCACCACTTGATGAAATATTATGTATTTTATCACATGGGATGTTTATTAAAATTATATATTTTTTACAGTGAACATTATACGTTTACACGTGATTCTTATACAATCAAAATTTCCTATTGCTGGTTTGCTCGCTGAACCCCGTAGGAGAAATAACAGCAAATTATAGTAGGCCTACGGTCATTTTGATAAAGCAACTCTTCAGTGCCCTGATCAGATTTTTATTTGCTCTTTTTTTTAAAAATTGACTGTTAAATTAATTTCTTTAACTGTGAATTTTTCTTCGAAACTCGTATATGGTCGTACAAAATTATTCCGCCTTTTCCGTTAAGACATTATGTTTCTTGACTCTGACAATATAACTTTTGCACTTATCATCACGTAGTTCGTTTTTATTCCTGTACGTATTATTTAATTTTTCAGCTTCAGCTTTTAACGACTGTTTTTTGTCACCAGTGTTGTCTCGACATTTATCGCTCAGTGCCAAAAAAATAGACAATCGACCGGTTTTTGCGATATCTGTAGCAGAAGTTTCAATTTGAAAATAAACAGCGTTTATATATATGTCGGTGGTATAAATGTGTCGAAACAGATGGAACAAATATATATCTGTGACACACATTCTTCACTGTTTACATTAGACAACATTTCTGTCTGCCATAAATACTATGCAATAACAGTCAGATGCAAAAATAGTCTGAGGAGCTTCCAGAGTGTAGATCTAGACGTAGCCCGATGCGAAAGGCTCACGCTAAGGCTACGGCCACACGGGTGTTTTTTTCACGCGCGTTTCTGCCGGCGTTCACGCCTACTTTAGGCTACGGCCACACGAGCGTTTTTTCCACGCGCGTTTCTGCCAGAATTCACGCAACACCCGTGGCCACATGGCCGCCTCTCTCACGCGGCATGAAGCCCAGCGAAACGCCAGTAGTGCTTTGGTGCAAGCTGTGACAAACATCTACTGTGCGCAGTTTAGTATCAACTATGAGCGGAAATACATCAAACAAGAACGCGGTTCTTGCAGTATGTGCTGCGTTAGTTGTACATAGGCGTCGGAAACGACGTCAGGAAAAATAATACTGGATTCATCCCATATTAAGCGACAGATCAACTAAAGGAAAGTTCGTGCTTCTACACAACGAACTGAAGGCAAATCCAGACAAGTTCTTTAATACTACAGGATGTCGGTTAACTCATTTGAAATGCTTCTGAATATGATTGGAGAGAAAATTTCTAAAAGGAACACGAGCATGAGGGAATGTATCAGTGCAGAAGAAAAACTCGCAGTAACCTTAAGGTACGTTTTATTTTTTAATTCTTTCTCTGTTTAGACATTAATATTAATTAAAAACGTTTATGCCAAGGGAAAAAATCTAGATCTGAAAGACCTGACATAGTTTTTAATTACAAGTCAAAAAGTGTCACAAAAGCATCTTCTCTTTCTTCTGTGGACTCTCTTTCTTCTGTGGACTCTCTTTCTTCTGTGGACTGTGACGAATAGCTTTCGTAGTGATGTACAAAAGACTGATTAATTGCGCTGCCACTTGGTGAAGATGGTGAAAGTGAAGACGTCTGAATTGTGTAAGACCTTAAAAGTTGAAGGAATTTCATTTGAAAATCTAATTTTTCCTCCGTTTTAAGCTTCCTAATAACAGGAAGTTGCGACATGAGGAACATCTCATCCGCATCTGGCACGTGACATGCAGGTTGTTCCAAATGCCCTTTTAAGACCTTCACAATTTCGTCCTCGAACGTATCTTGTTTCCGCTTTTTTCGTTTTGGCCTTGAAATATTTTCTGCACTTCGAGGTTCTGGTGTTAGTACGCTCTCTGCTCTGTCGTCATTCGCAATGACGTTCATATTCCCAGCAGTTCTGAAAAAATAACCTTTTTTTATAATTTAAAATAGTATCCT
This sequence comes from Schistocerca piceifrons, assembly GCF_021461385.2. Classification (NCBI taxonomy): domain Eukaryota; kingdom Metazoa; phylum Arthropoda; class Insecta; order Orthoptera; family Acrididae; genus Schistocerca; species Schistocerca piceifrons. Next base: position 125,096,462 of record NC_060139.1, on the reverse strand, counting down.
TTCATATTAAACCTACTGAAACAGCTACTATGTTCAACAAGTGACCTTATAATCCACAGACAGTAAGGGGTAATTGTCACTTACGTCCTTTGTTGCAGCACTCCATCAAGGAACGTCATTTGCTTATAAAATACATATGGTTTGCTGGACGTAGCAGCATCACCACTTCTTCCTTTGCTTTTCATATATTTTGTATAGGAACCTCTCATACTTTTCCACCGTTTCTGAACTTCTATCCCTAAAAGATAACGAATAAAAGTATTGTAGATTTATGTAATTACCTGGAGCTCATTTAATTTCTCCTACTTAAAATGAAATCATTTAACAGGTTTGTGTATGAAACAATTTTTCTACTACCAAGAACGAATTTTACCATTTATATTTTCCACAACGTGTTTTATGAAATGGTTCCCATTTTCAAGTGAATTTCTGCGTGCTGTCCGGTACTGCAGTCTTGTGTTGTCTTTAGTATAATGTATAAATCCATGTGCAGTTTTTAACTAATGATCGACGTTCTTGCAGACTTTCACCATTAACTATATATAAAGACAGACAATTATTTCAATATTCCTCTTGGTTTTATATATTACAATGAAGACAACAGGACAACGGAGCACCTTACACATGGAAAAAATCACGATAAAGTAGCATAGCACACAAAAGTGAGAACCATTTCCTGAAACATAAATAAAGAGAAAATCCATTGGCTTTCCCCAGTCATTTCTAACTGATCAAATCAAATCAGGCATCTGGGGACTGGAAATTCGATGCGTTCTCTGCATTTTGAGTTTCTTCTCGGCCGATCCACAAGTGCTGGTATTATTAGAGATACTTGCACTTCCATATGGGAGATGCTGAAAGTGGAGCATATGAAACCCCCGACTACAGAAGAGTGGAAGAATATCAGCGACCAGTATGAGAAGACAGCACTTTCCTCATTGTGTGGGATCCGTAGATGGAAAACACGTTAGAATCGTTAAACCATGGGCATCAGGCAGCGAATTTTATAACTACAAAAAGTATTTTTCTATTGTTTTGACAGCAAATATTGTTTCAGATTCATAGATGTAGGGGCATTTGGTCATCAAAGAGACTCCAATATATTCAAAGCAACTGAATTGGGTAAAAAACTTTACCAACAAGCCTTGAATTTGCCAGAAGCTGCGCCACTTCCGAATGATCCTTGTGGACTGAAAATTCCTTATGTGTTTGTGGCTGATGAGGCTTTTGCGATGGGTGACCATTTAATGAGACCATATCCCGCAAAAAACCTTACGAATGAACAAAAGTGTTTAACTACAGACTGTCACGAGCACGACGTTATGTGGAATGTGCATTTGGCATTTTATCCAATAAATGGAGAATTTTCCATCGTCCAATCGATGTTAACGTGGATGTGGCGGATACTAGTGTTCAAGCATGTTGTGTACTTCACAATTTTGTGAGACAACATGATGGTTACAATTTTGAAGAGACACTGACTTGCACAACGGAAAGTATTCCGGCACATGGGACAAAAGGAACGATCAGTGGCAAAATCTCGTACTTTGGCTTTCAAACCACGTACATTTATCATGCATTTGACATGTTATAAAACCAAAAATAAGACATGTGTGGCTACTTCATTATGAAATACCTACTTTTTATAATATCGCACCACGCATTGTTAGACTGCATATGTCCTTTATTATGAAATACCTATTGAAATAATACTGCTCCACGCATTGTTGCATATGTTGGCATCGCTACGATTTCAGTTCGGTAATTGTCGGTAAGCGTCGGAGGAAAGGGCTGGGGTTCCGGACTCTGCCGCAGCGTGTCTCCCGCCCGTGTGGCCAGCGCCCAGCGTGAAAAACACGCAGAACGAATGCACCCGAGAGCGTTCGCTCAGCGTCAACGCTGAAGTTTGCGGGCCCGCGGCGTGCGGAAACGCCTCGTGTGGCCAGCCCCATTCAACACGCAGTGGTGTATAATGACCCGGCAGAAACGCGCGTGAAAAAAACGCTCGTGTGGCCGTAGCCAATAAGACACGTTACAAAGTTAATGTAGCTGTCATTATAGTAACGTTTACAGTGACGCAGACATTGCCATGAACATGGCTGTGATACAGTACTTGTGAAGGTGTCATTTGAACTGAGATCTTTTGTAAATCCTCCTCGCCATTTTTGTGAAGGCCTCACCGCTACTGCTACTGTGGAGGCCGAGTTGTCACTATTGTAGGGGGACCAAACGTCCCGGAAAACCGGGATTGTCCCGGTTTTCATCCCTGTGTTCCGGTGTCCCGAAAATTTGTTTCGGGTCGCTCAAAAGTCCCGGAATTCAGTTTTTAAATACATTTTGTGAAACTTTTTCAAATTTTTGGGATTTCGCTGTATTAGAGGAAATACAACACAAGAAATTAATATATTTTAGCTTATTTGTCTAAAACCTCCATTGTCCCATACTAGTAATCACAGTATCAGTATTGATACACTCAGGCAATAATTTACTTTGAGCGGTACTTTGGCCAACAAGTAGTAAGTTGTATTATTGTAACAGAGTTATGAAACAGTCAGATTGTCGCGCCACTTACACACTCATTGTCAAATCAGTGTAGTAGTTGATGTTTTGTCAGACAAACTGCAATAGTTTTTTCTCATGTTAGCGGTATTATTGCTGCAGTACTGTGAAACGTAATGCCGAAACGTGCCTGTAAGTTCAGTGACTGTTATTCCAAGGAATGGAATTTCATTAAGAAAGGCCGTTTTGATTACGAAGCAGAGTGTTCCGTATGTAACTGTTTTATTAGTATAAGTCATGATGGACGTTCCGACAAAGTTGATCACATCAGGTCAAAGAAACACATTAACAGATACAGTGCACCGAGCTGCGGTAAAACTCTACAAAATTATTTTGTGAAACATCAGTCAAGTGAAGAGACGAAAGTTCGAGCAGCCGAGCTTACACTAGCCTACCACACGGTAAAACATCACCAAACTTGTAGATCTAGTGATTGTACTAATAAGCTTAACAGCATTATGTTAGATGATTCTTCCATTGCAAAAAAGTTTAATTCAGCAGGAACTAAACTGTCAGCCTTAGTGAAAGGAGTTATTGCTCCCCAGAGTGTAAAGGAAAGCCTTGAATACATCAAAAAGGCTTCTTTCTACGGGATATCTACTGAAGCCAGCAATCATAAGGCCACTAAAATATTTCTGATTGTTGTTGTTTTTCGATATTAATCAGGGAATTCAGACCAAACTTTTGAAGGTGAGTTCCCTACCTAATGAAACATCTGACGAAATTTCAAGATTTTGTATGAATACTATCGAAATGTTCGATCTTGAGAAAAATAAATGTGTGGCATTTTGTGGGGACAACACCAACACAAACTTTGGTGGTTTAAAAAGACAAGGCAAATGCAACGTATTTACCAAATTAAAGCCAACATTGCATGAAAATATTGAAGGCATAAGGTGCCCTGCACATGTTTTACACAATAGCATGCAGACATCTGCTGACAGTTTAAGCTGTGATGTTGAAACTATCCTCATGAAGGTATACTCACACTTTTACATATATACTGTTAGAACAGAGAGGCTTAAGGAGTTATGTGATTATGTGGGAACTGAATATATGAATGTAATGTGTCACTCGAAAACTCGCTGATTATCACTGTTTCCAGCAGTTGAAAGCGTAATCCGCCTGTTTGAACCGTTAAAAGATTTTTTCCTAAATGAAGGCAAAGCCCCCAAAATATTGGTTCAGTTTTTCAGTAACCATTTAAGTGAAGCCTACTTATGGTTCATTCACAGTCAGCTTAGCACTTTGCAGCATAGGATGAAGGAAATTGAGGGAAGCACGAAAAGTGTAATAGAGGTAAATGATGTTTTGAAAAACACTCTGGAAACTGTTACTAAGAGGAGAGAACAGCAGTTCATTTCTTTTAATGTTAAATCTGTCCTTAAAAGAGTAGAAGTATCAGAAGCAGCGGAAAGGAGTTTTAGAGAAGAAGTTAACAATTTTTATGACACTTGTGTAGAATATCTCAGCAAGTGGAGCGCCTCATGTTTACCCTCATCGCCGGTGTTTGATTGGATGTTACTGAAGAGAGTGCCAAAATGGGAAAGTGTTGAAGAGGCAGTTTCTTATTTGAAGAGTAAAGAGATTGAAATCGATGATTCCATTCACTTTGATCAGTTCGGCATACTGACAAATTTTGTTGAAGAAAGTTTTCACAAGTGGAATGACGAAAAAAAAATACGGCATTGGAATGTCATGAGAAGTGGGTGAGTTTTTTTAAAAGCTGTGACTGTCTTCAGCATTACTCTGAGTTGGTAATAATTGCAAGGTATTTATTTGCAACCCCAGCCCATAATGCCAATGTGGAAAGAATATTTTCGTTCATGAATATCCAGTGGACTGATGAAAGAAACAGAATGGAGGTGGACTCTCTTGAAGCAATCCTGCAGATCCTGTACATCTACAAAATGGATTGTGCCGAGTTTTATCACTGTGTCTCAAAGAACAAAGACATGATCAAGAAGGCTGGAGGCAGTGAAAAATACCCTTTTCTCCAAGGACAGTCAATTCCATCTACAAGTGCTCAGTAATATTAAAGCTCATGTTAATATTAATTGATTAAAAGTTGAATGGCTGTAAAATTTTGTAAAATCGTAATACATTTCTTTATTACTGTATACGTATATTAAATATCATTAATTATACAGATAATCTAGATTATATCAATCTTTTGTATCCTCTTATTAGTTATAATAATCGGGTTAACAAAATGTATCAACAAAACATTAATATTTAAAATTAAGAAACCTGGGTACATGTGGAATGAGGTGTCCATTGGCACCCGGGTGAATGTGTCCCGGTTTTCACCGAAAATAATTTGGTCACCCTACACTATTGTTACGCCAGGCCGCGTTTGTGAATTCGTGAAACGGCTTCTGGTGCAGCACACACACAGCTAAGCCAATTTCTCCCTAGTACTATTACACAGCTGTGCCCCAGTGTCAGGTAACGGGATAGGAAAACGAAGCTTCTAAAACGCTCCAACAAATTAGCCACAAAGTCACATAAAGAGTTAAAAGGTTTACTTATCTTTTTGACTAGTTGGATAACTGAAGTCTGCAACACTGCTTGTAATATAACACAGAAAGACCCTCAATGGCTAAGTGTAAATTATCGTAGGTAAACTTCACAGTACATAGCAAATGTAGTTTACAACAACTGTCTGTTCACTTCTAAGAGTTCACTAAACGACGTTCTTTGTCTAAGTCAGCCCTGGACGGTGTGCGGAGCTGCTGTTCTAGCTTGCAAGTAGGCTTCTGCGCGTTGTCGCCCGGTCATTGGCGGATTGTATTCGGCCGGCAATTGGTGGAGGTGAAGGTGATATCTCCATCCTCAGCACCGACCACGGCGCTGGTGAAACTGGCGCAAGTGGCGAGTCTCCATGACACTGGCACCAGCTCACATCTTTGCGCCGGTGGTGCTTTTGCCCTGGCCGTGTCTTGTCCGGACGACACAGTATCAACGTCATTAGTGATATCATCCGTTTGCCCCTGGCATGTAGGCAACCCACACTCCAAAAGTCCCCTTTCTCCCTGAAATCACATCAAAAGGTAATGTCATAATAAGTAACTTATTATTAGCTAATCCATGCGTTACAAGGTGTAGCATCTTTATTCTTAAGCTAACAAATGCAATAATTTCAATTGCTGTTTCCATGAGTCTGTCTCCCTCTGTCCTCTACCAGCTGAGGTCTGCACTGACTCCAGTTCTTTACCCCAGCTATTGGGCCTTCCTATTCCTCTGGGAATCCACTGTCCATCTGTCCTTATTTCTTTGTGTGATAAGTGGTGGCCATTTCCTCCTTAGAGCCGTTATCCCTTTCATAACATTCTGAACTCCTGTTATTGGTCTTATATCTTCATTTGTCTTTCGATTTTTCTTAGCGACACCTAGGAGTGACCAACCTGTGGCACCTAGAGCCGTACGAAGTTTCCTTTCGAAAAATCCATTTAAAATCCAAGTTTCACAGGCATATGTTAGTACGGGAAGAACACGCTGTTCGAAAACAATGGTTTTTAAACCCGTTGACATATTAGTTTCAAAACGATTGCGTTTATTCTACAAACCCTTCAAAGTAGCTCGCTTCAGTGGAAAATTTCAGGTTTTACGTCTGCTTAGATATCAGTTAACTGTCACAGATAAACACGTTCATTAACATTTTGTAGATAGTTGTTGCTCAATATTATTTGTCTTGTAGTTACCCATTTGTTGTGCATTTGATTTGTTTTGAAAAAAGTTATCTTAAGATCCACTTTTTCGCAACTATCTGACCGATGCTTTATAGAGGATTACAATTCTGTCATATTGTTGGTTAGGATTATTATATTGTCTGCAAATCTCAGCTCAGTAAGTCTTCTCAGAATTAATCTAATTCTTCTTTCATTCCAAGTAATTTTAGACATATTAGTCTCAAGGACTGCTATAAATAGTTTCAGCGACATAGGCTCACCCTGCTTTACTCCTCTCCCAATGCAAAATACCCTCGTGTGTTTTGCTGTGATGAAGATGCCATCAAGGTATGTCACATGTGCGTTGTTTCCACACCTTATTCGTTCAGTACCTGTATAACTACAGTGTTGCTGACAGAACGAAAAGCCTTTTCGAAATCTATAATAGCTATGCTTAGTGGCATTTCTTATTCTTTCATTCGATTACTTACTTCACACAGGATATGTGTATGGCCAGTTACGCTGGAAACCAGTTTGCTCTATGTGTTACGTAACAGTTTTTCCCAAACTTGCTTCAGAACCTTACTACTAACCCACTGTTCGGGTTAGACTACCAAATCAATTCAAATCAATAGTGATGCGTGAAAGTGCGGATGCAACTGAAACAAGCATCAATGATTGCGAATCTAATAAGTACTTCACTATTTCATTTCTATAGAGTGCAAGATATGAATACTGTTTTCCTGTAAGCTTGGTCTACTGGCTAACTGTAGGAGAGTAAGGACCACAGGAGTACAACAGCAAGTGAGTTGTGAAACTGTTCCACGCAGAAGGACAGAATCCTCAGGCAGGTACACAGCGAACGGACTGGGCGCTGTCAGAGATCGTGTTTCGTGTTCTGATAAGAAGCTCGCAGAGCGATGGAGGCGGCATTTGGCGAGAAGAAGCGTAAAGAATGACTTATAAAAAGTGAAAGACCTGAATGGGGATGGGGAAACACAAAGCACTCAGAGCGAGAAGAATCGGTAGGAATCGAATGAGATCAGCAGTAACCGATGTTTAAATTTCGTAAGGCAGTTCGAGATTGGTTCACCAAAATTATTTTCGTAGCTAGGATCAAGACTTGCGAGTGCCGTTATCACTTGCCGAATTTCTGCTTTTTGCTCCACTATAGCAAAGAAATGTGTATTACTGGTTAATTACAGCAGCATTTGTTTAGGAGAAGGGAGATTGTTGCTGTTGCTATTAACTTTTCATTAGCTGGAACTCTGAAGGCCTACAGCACTTGACTAACAAGAATCCGGTGCAGCAGAAGCAGCAAGATTTTGATTTTGCACACTTCGTCTACATCTGAATCTACGTTTACATCTACATGGCTACTCTGCAAATCACACTCAAATGCCTGGCAGAGGATTCATCGGATCATCTTCACACTAATTCTGTGTTATTCCAATCTCAAACAGCGCGTGGAAAAAACGGATACCTACGGGTATATTTTTCTGTGCGAGCTCTGATTTCCTTTATTTTATTGTGATGAATGTTTCTTCCTGGGTAGGTCAGCGTCAACAAAATACTGCCGCATTCGGAGGAGAAAGTTAGTGAATGAAATTTCGTGAGGAGATCCCGCTACAACGAGAAACGCCTTTGTTTAAATGATGTAAAACACAAATCCTGTATTATGTCAGTGACACTCTCTCCCCTATTTCTCAGTAATACAAAACGTGCTGCCCTTCTTTGATCTTTCTCGGTGTACTCCGTTAATCCTATCTCTTAAGGATCCCACACTCCAAAAGCGGACGGAGAAGCGCAGTGTAGACAGTGTATGTTGTAGATGGGTTGTATATTCAAAGTGTTCTGCCAGTAAAACGCAGTCTTTGGTTCACCTTCGTTACAATATTTTTTATATGTTTCTTCCAATTTAAGTTGTTCGTAACTGTAATTCCTAGGTATTTAGTTGAATTCGCGGACTTTAGATTAAATTAATTTATAGTGTAACCGATGTTTAACGGATTCCTTTAAGCAATTATGCGGATGACCTCACACTTTTCATCATTTAGGGTCAAATGCCAATTTTCGCACTATACAGGTATCTTATCTAAATCGTTTTGCAACTAGTTTTCATCTTATGATGACTTCACTAGACGATAAACGACAGCATCATCTGCAGACAATGTAAGACGGCTGCTCAGATTGTCTTCTGAATCGTTTATATACATAAAGAACAACACAGAGGCTCTAAAACTACTGCCATGGGGAACGCCATAAATCACTTCTGTTTTACTCGATGACTTTCCGTCATTTACTACGAACTGTGACCTCTCTGACAGGAAATCACGGACCCAGTCACGTAACTGAGACGATATTTCATAACGCGCAGTTTGACCACAAGCCGCGTGTATGGTATAGTGTCAAAACCCTTCTGCAAATGTGGAAATACGGAAATATTTTGAGATTCCTTGTCAATAGCACTCAACACTTCGTGTGAGTAAAAAGCTAGTCGTGTTTCACAAGAGTGATGTTTTCTAAATCCGTGTTGACTATGTGTTAATAGACCATTTTCTTCGAGGTAAATCATAATTTTCGAACACAGTATATGTTCCAAAATCCTATTGCATATCGACGTTAATGATTTGGGCCTGTAATTTAGTGGATTAGTCCAATTGCCTTTCTTGAGTATTGGTGTGACCTGTGCAGCTTTCCAGTCTTTGGGTACCGGTACAGATCTTTCGCCGAGTGAACGGTTGTATATGAATGTTAAGTATGGAGCTATTACATCAGCATACTCTGAAACGAACCTAACTGGTACACAATCTGGCCCGGAGGACTTGCTTTTATGAAGTGATATAAGTTGCTTTACCATTCCGAGGATACCTACTTCTAAGTTACTCATGTTACAGCTGTTCTTGATTCGAATTCTATTTACTTCATGTATTTTTGTGAAAGAATTTCGGAAGGCTGTGTCTAATAATTCAGCTTTAGCAGCACTGTCATCTATAGTATTTTCATTGCTATAGCGCAGAGAAGGCCAGGTTTCGGGACAAATTTTCATTGTGGTAACTATTATGAGCATCTCTAATTGAAGTCCGAGCTAAATTTCGAGCTTCTGTAGAAGAACACCAGTCTTGGGGGTTTTGCGTTCCTTTGAACATTGCACGCCTTTTTTGGTGTTTCTACAACAATTTTCTGACCTGTTTTGTGTACCACAGTGGATCAGCTCCGTCTTTTATTAATTGATTTGGTATGAATCTCTCAGTTGCTGTCGGTACTATTTCTTTGAATTCAAGCCACATTTGGTCTACACTTTGTCAATTTGGAAGAAGTGGAGAGTGTCTCCTGACGGCGTCAAACGAATTTTTATCTACTTTTTGAATAGATATATTTTTCGTTTGTTTTTGGTGGATCTGGGAGTTACGGTATTCATTCTCGCTACAACAGGCCTTTATTCACCCTGTGTCCCGTTTTGATGATCATTATTAGCTCAGGGTCAAGAGGGGGAACTTCTTCGTCTCAGGCCATCAGAGGGACGGATGCCTTCGCCTTATAAATGCAAAGGCTGAGGACTTCATCCTAGAGATGATCACATATGTCAGGGCTAACCTTATAACTCTTAGCTATCACTGCAGCCACGCTTTGCACCTGAGTTTTATAACAATGGTAAGCACGAGCTGCATTTGTGTGCATCGTTACGAGAGGACCTCGAAGGCACTTGTTTCAAGTTAGAGTTTTGCTTTTCTTTTTCACGCATTCATATAACTAAACTTAACATGTCCTTAGGCAAGGGAGCTAGTGCTTATATTCGCTTTCCTGGGACTTTTCTTTAATTTATTGACCAATTCAACAACAACAGGGGATTTGTGTGTACCGCACAGACTTTATCACTTCATTTCCAATTCCACCCACCTGTATTAAGGTTTTATCGTATGTGATTAATGATTCTGCTCTTAACAGTTCAACGCAAACCCTTCCTCTCTATATCTGTGTGAGCTGTGGTAGATGTATTTCATGTAAATGAGACACTCTCGTTTAAATTCAGATGTTCATTAGTTTCCACTGTGCGAGTTTGTCATAACGTTTCACATCATCTTATGAGGAGCCGTCTGTTCATTGTGTAGGTCACCGGCTTCAGATCCTCTTAGTGTCATACGGGTGTACCACATTCTAAGTTGTAGTCTCACATATGGGTTGCGATTTTCTCACAATGGCAATGATGTGCTTTGTCAAGGCTGTAGATGCCACGGAGTAAACTGATAGGTTGGTAATTCTTTAAATAGTGAACACTTCGTTTCTTGTGCAGAATGGTTACCTCTGCTTTGTGCCAGGTGGCAGGGATGCTGCCTGTTTGTATGCAATAAATATTTTAAGTAGATATTTTTCTTTTTCTTCTCCAATAGGTTTAAGTATTTACTACCATACCCCCTGTTTCGCCACTCTTCATTTCATTTACAGCTTCTCTTATTTCTTTTGGGGGGATATCTGGGACTTTGTCATTTCATTTGCATTAATTGTTCTCAGCAGTTCATGAGTTATTTCATGTAGTTTAGCGCAGAAATTCCTTATACGCTAAAGAATTTATTCGTTACCTGTTATTAGCCATTTAGCACTATCAATTGCCATTTTTTTAATTACCAATCATAAGCTGCTATTTAACTTTCTTGCAGCCCTTTTATTCTCTAGTGCCAATTTTATGGAATTTCCGTAGTGTCTTTTTATATCTGCTTTTATTTTCTTTCTTATACACTTACATATTCCTGAGTATTCCATCTTGTCTACAGTTATTCTAATTTTCATCTTTCGTCTAACAGTAGGGCCCTGGTTTCGGTTGTTAACTTCCATGTTTGTTTAGTACCTTTTACTAAACCCTCTGTTTCTTTCGCGGTTCTCGCTATCTTTTCGGTTAGTTTCTTGTCTGATGGCTGTTCTAGTCTCTCCTGAAGATTCCTCTTTCTTTTTCACTTAATTTATCAATGCTGATAGGGTCTCTTTTCTCTCATGTTAGTTTCCCTTTTTCTTGCTGGATGTTGATATCTGCTTTCGCACTTATCAGTCTATGGTCGCTACTAGTATTAAATTAGTTTAAAACCAAAATATCTTTGATTGCTTTGTTTTGGTTTGCAGTAATAAAATCTACTGCTTTCTGTCTCGTGATTTGGACTTCTCCACGCCAGTTTTCTGTTACAGTATTCCTTATATGCGGTCTCCTTTACAGGTGAACTACACTTTCCTAAAATTCTTCCAATGAACCGAAGTCGACCATTTGCGTTCCCTACCATAGTTTTCGATTGCTCGTTGCACCCCGTATCGCTTTGCAACGTTACGCCCAGATATTTAAACGACTCGACTGTATCAAGCACGACACTAGTAATACTGTATCCTAAAATTACAGATTTGTTCTTCCTACTCATCTGCGTTAACTTACATTTTCCACCTTGAGAGCGAGCTGCCATTCATCGTACCAAGTGAAAGTTTAGTCTATGTCGTCTTGTATCTTCCTGCAGACACTAAACTTCGACACCGTACTGTACACCACAACATCACCAGCAACCTGTCCGCCAGCTAATTTACTTATAAAGAAAATAACAGCGGTCCTATTATACTTACCTCTGGCACTCCTGACGATACCCTTGTCTCTGATGAACACTCGCCGTCGAGGACAACATACTGGGTTCTATTATCTAAGAAGTCTTCGAGTGACTCACATATCTGTGAACCTCTTCCATATGCTCTTACCTTCGTTAACAGTCTGCAATGGGGCACCGTGTCAAATGCTTTCCGGAAATATAGAAATATGGAACCTGCCTGTTACCCTTCATCCATAGTTCTCAGTACATCATGAGATTGACATGAAGTAGGCGCATACAGTTGTACTGTTTGTAACTTGGCACCCTTTGATTTTTTTTTTAAGAATCGGTGGTGTTCTACTTATCAGTTATGTCCTTGTTTATTAGGAACCCCACACCGTAGAGTCTTCCACCTGGTTCTCTTGAATGATACAGAATGTTCCTCCCGGGTTCGATTCCCGGCGGGGTCAGGGATTTTCTCTGCCTCGTGATGACTGGGTGTTGTGTGCCGTCCTTGGGTTAGTTAGGTTTAAGTAGTTCTAAGTTCTACAGGACTGATGACCATAAATGTTAAGTCCCATAGTGCTCATAGCCATTTGAACCATTTGAACCAGAATGTGCCTCGAGCTGAACACACATTTTTGTCCTTTACGACTTACTCGGATCAACGCGAGACCATTTGATTTTCTCCATTTCCTCCATGTACAAATGTACGGATGTCTGGCATTTCCAACATCTGTAGGTATCTGTAGAGACAGCGCTAAAGGAGTTCCCTCTCGGAAATACGATAATTGGAGGACTAAGCTGGAAATTTTTACGTTAGCATTGCTCACCATATATCTTAAAGGCCTGAAGTATAATCACCACGCTAGCTTCAGAACGAATTTGCGATCTAGTCTTTCAAGCAGCCCCTAATATGGGGTGCGGACGCCTTTGGCTGATCGCTCATCTGGAGTACAGACATCTTCCATGTTGCTAGCTCTTGTCCACACCGGACACTTCATATCCCCGGTGCCACCCATATCTGGGAGGCTTTCCCCGATCCGCCAATTGGCGAGACGCCTGACGGGGAACTAGCAACCCCGCACGGGTCTTATTATTAATATCACAAGCTACTGCTTAAAAATTGAATAGCTATTTAATACTTGGGGGGGTGTCATCTACAGATGATTTTATGGTTCTTTTTTCGCATTTGGAGTGACCTACGTCCCTGGCAATATTTCATGCGTGTGAAGAAACCCAAGTCACTTCTTTTTTGCCACAGTAAGGTCTTCCTGCAACTCACTAGTACGTAGCGAGGCCAGAACACATATCACATATTTTCTCAGAGTGCAGTGACCTATAAGGCATTGTGGTAATCAGCTCTACTATCATTACTCACTGGCATCAGAGTATGACCATAATTCAAGGTTTAATATATTTTTTGTGGGGTCTAAAATTTGAAAACCTCTCTCACACCGGCCTGATTTAGCTTCACTGATAAGGATAGTAAGAACATGTGTATGTTAAGGGAATTTTCATTCACAAAGCAGGCTTATCACATTCACACAGTTCAATACTGTTCCATCCTGATTATATTGAGCTTAACTTAAATTACATAAGGCAGTGAAGCAATTTCGAAGTCTCGGTGTGACGAAAATTGTCAGTCGATCTCCTGAAAACATTTGTAATAAATATTAACTTTCTGTGATCACATGGGGAAGACCGGAGATCTGCTGGTAAGACCGTGTTAGCCCATTAATTGTAATAAACTGGATATCATGAGCATACAAAACGGCAGGTTCGTCCAGTGTAAATCAGACGTTCCCCACTGATCCCGTGCAACACAGCGTAGTAAGCAGACACTGTCAATGATAATAAGTTAAATAATACGCGAACACACTTACTTTAGTTTAGTTCATGTATTAAATTCCTTCTCATACAGAATCTCATCAAGATGGCGACTAGCTCAACAATACATACATATACATCCTCGTTCTTTCACGGCTAAATCGGCAAGATCTCCTTCATTCTTTTCATAAGAGAAAACAGATAGCAGAGAAGCTATACCATGGAGTAAATGGACGCTCCAAGGAATAATAGGGCTTGAAACTACTTTGCATTGATAATCATCGTATATTAAAGTTTAGGAATCGGTAAGATAAGAAGAGATATTTCATGATATGTACTGAGTTATATAATTTATAAAATTTCTGAAAATATCGCGGAGAGACCGCTGCAAGAGACATTACAAAGGGTTATGTGATCTAGCTTGGAAGTGAGTTACGAGCCCATACACAATCCCACCTCGCCGTGAGCTTTGAGATGTCTGTTGGAGTCCCCTGAGATAGTTTACTTTACATTTGTTGAGAAAACGACGCAGTGTGTATTGGTTTTCTGAAAAAGCGCTTTCTGCAGTCAGTCATACACTGTTTGTTTATACACAATACAATGTAAAGTGCACGATTACAGTCCTGCGTCACAAGTAGGACAGTTGTGAGAGCAGAAGATATCAAATTTGTGTGTTTTGACCTAACGCCAAGCGCTTTCAAGACAACTCGTTCGTTGGCGACGCTTGCACGTTGGACTTCCGACTCAATAAAGCAAATGGCTTTTGAGAAAAAGCTAGTGATTCCTACTGTCAAATGATTTTCCAGCTCTAAGTTAAACAAGTGGCAGGATTAATATAATTATTTTTTAATTCAAAAGTATTATTCCTTTCTTTCGGAGTCAGTCGCCTGAGCATTGGAATTCTCGCAGTACTGTTGCCGATAGGTGCCTGAGAAAACCGCCTTACTTCTGCCTTCTTCCCGCCTGCTATACGCGTACACTGAAGCGCCAAAGAAACTAGTATAGGAAAGCGTATTCAAATACAGAGAAAGACACGTAGACAGGCAGAATACGGCGCTGCAGCCGTAACGGAAGAAAACCCGTGTCTGGCGCAATTATTAGATCGGTCACTGCTAATACAATGTCAGATTATCAAGATTTAAGCGAGTTTGAACGTGGTGTTACGGTAGGCGCACGAACTATGGCACACAGTATCTTCGAGGTAGCGGTGGAGTGGGGATTTTTTCCTTAAGACCATTCCACGAGAGCGTCGTGAAACGAACGAATAGCGTGCGGGCTGACTGGCGGGGCCTGCGCGGGTGGTAATGGGGGTGTCCTGCACGGTTGGGGTGGGGGCGCCAACCCATATGTATCCGCCACTGCTGTCATAGGTAACACTAGCACTGTTGTCGCTCAGCGAAGGTATTCAAATGGTTCAAATGGCTCTGAACACTATGGGACTTAACTTCTAAGGTCATCAGTCCCCTAGAACTTGGAACTACTTAAATCTAACTAACCTAAAGACATTACACACATCCATGCCCGAGGCAGGAATCGAACCGTAGCAGCAGCGCGGTTCCGGACTGAAGCACCTAGAACCGCTCGGCCACAAAGGCCGGCAGTGAAGGTATTGTTGGGGTGTTACTATCGGCGTGCTTTACACGCGATCAGAATTTCTGTGGGCTTTCTGCCACATTCAGAGACAGAGTTTCGTTGTGGCAACTGTAAAAAGTACCTCGCATTGAAGTCTGCGCTAAATTAAGCTTCTGTGAAACACCACCAACCTTGGAGATTTTGCGTTCTTTTAAGTTTGGTATTCTGTTTTCGCTGCTTCTGCAATAGTGTTCTGACGTCTTCTGTGTAGTATAGGGATCAGTTCCGTTTCTTATTAATTTAAGTCGTTCTTGTGGTCTTCCATCCAACGACTGGTTTACTGCATCTCTCCCTGATACTCTATCGTGTGACGTACACTGCTGGCCACCGTAAATGCAACACCAAGAAAGACAAGAGGTAGCACAACAAGATTTATTTTGTAGATAACATGTTGACCAAGTATCAAATGATTACGTTTACAGACGTCTGTGACATGTGGTTCCTGCCAGAATCAGTAGCCAGAGTAGCCGCCATTGTTGGAGATCACCGCTGCCACACGTGTCGGCATTGAGTCAAAGAGACGTTGGATGTGTTCCTGGGGTACAGCAGCCCAAGCAGCTTCCACACGTTGCCAAAGATCATATGGTGTGGCAGCTGGGGATGTAATCTGGGTCACTCGTTGAGCAACCATGGACCACATGTTTTCTATCGGCGAAAGATCCGGAGAGTGAGCCGGCCAGGGAAGCAATTCAATCTGGTTATTGACGAAGAACCTTTGCACAATGCGTGCCACACGTGGTCGCGCATTATCCTGTTGAAATATGGCTGTGGCCGAGCCCTGAAGGTAAGGAAGGACAACTGGCTCCAGCACCTCGGACATGTAGCGCCGGCTATTTAAAGTACCGGCAATGCGTACTAGAGGCGTGCGAGAGTAATATCCAATACCGCCCCATACCCGGTGCAAGACCAGTGTGGCGGTGCATAATGCAGCTGTCCAGTATCCTCTCTCCACGGTGTCTCCACACTCGAATCCGACCATCGTGGTGCTGCAGACAGAAGCGTGCCTCGTCAGTAAAGACAACGTCATTCCATTCTGCCGTCCACATCCGTCTGTCATCACACCATTGGCGACGGAGACGTCTGTGGTTCTGCGTCAATGGTAGACGAAGCAATGGTCGTCTTGCGGACAGACCACTCTGCTGTAAACGGCGTCGAATGGTACGCGCAGACACTGGATGATGCGTTACAGACGCAATGTGCTGTGCTATGGTTCGGGATGTCACTGAGCAATCCGTCACTGCCATGCGCACAATTTGCCTATCAGCACGTGCAGTGGTGCACCGAGGTGAATGCGATCGACCACGTCGGTCCGTCGTCCCCTCCTGCATCCAACGGTCACATATCCGCATTACAGTTGTTTGGTTTCGTCCAACACGACTAGCGATTTCTCTGTATGATAATCCACAATCTCGGTAAGCCACTATCCTTCCTCTGTCGAACTCGGATACTTGATCAAAAGATGTTCGCTGTTGTCTACGAGGCATAACTGATCGTCTTCTGAAACAACCACAAGGTAAACACACGTGCCGAACGTACACTCGTCGAAATCGCCAAGCCTTAAATGGCGCTATGAGGTGGCGCCACAGGCGCGCGTGATGTGCGTTTGCGCTGAAATTCTAATCAGTTGCATATCTCATCGCTGCAAACCCATGGTGTAAATTTCACTTGATTCGGATGCTTTCTTCAGGGTGTTGCATTTACGGTGGCCAGCAGTGTAGCTTCCGTGATTGATACCCTGCCGATGTAAAGCTCTTTTAAGACATGTGGCTCCATATAGTCGTAGGGTCGAACCGTACACGTCTGATTTCATGCACAGCAGTACATTTCACTGCTGTATTGTAGTTTACTTGCCAGCCGTTGTGGCCGAGCGGTTCTAGTCGCTTTAGTCCGGAACCGCGCGACCACTAAGGTCGCAGGTTCGAATCCTGCCTGGGACATGGATGTCTGTGATATCCTTAGGTTGGTTAGGTTTAAGTAGTTCTAAGTTCTAGCGGACTGATCACCTCAGATGTTAAGTCCCATAGTGCTCAGAGCCATTTGTAGTTTACTTGTGATCCTACAGTCGAATTATTCAAGCATTGGCATGCTTATTATTAAGTAACACAGTTTCCAATATGGTAAAATACGAATAATAAATGCAAATTATTAAGTAAAACTTTCCAATATGGTAAAATAAGAATAATAAATGAAAAAGGATCGGATTCATGTGAATAGAACATTTGTAGGCGACAACAAAGATTTAAACTGTATGTACTGATTTATTTTACCAAACACCAAAAATAAATGGTGCTCCTACAGAGGGCCTCAGTCTCAAAGACTGCAGGTCAAACACAAGACAATGATTAACACAGAAACCGTAGATATTTTAGTTATAAATTGTCGTACCTGTGTTGCCAAAGAACTAGAGCTCCAAGTGATAATAGAAAGCACTAAAGTTCAAGGTACTGAAAGGTAACTAAAGCCGGAGTAAGTTCAGCCGAAAGCTTTGCTAAGTATGTAACGATGTGCACAAAGGATGGCGTGTTTGTGCTGTTATAAGTAGTTTATCTTATTGTACAAGCAGCTAGTTCATGTAAGTTAGTATGGGTAGAGGCTATCCTTGACAACCCGATTAAATTAATAACTGGTTTCTTTTACCGATCCTCTGATTCAAATTATATAGTTGCTGAAAGGTTCAAAGATAATTTGAGTGACTTTTCAAATAGATACCCTACTCATATAATTATACTTGGTGGAGAGTTAAATCTACACTAGATATTTTAATTAAAACACGTGTTTAATGTAGGCAGTAGGCATAGAACATCGTCCGGTATTGAAGTAAATGCTTTCTCCGAAAGTTATTTTGAACAAATAGTTCAGGAGCCCACCATAAATGTAAATGGTTGAGAAAACATTCTTGACCTCTTAGCTACAAATAATCCTGATCAAATAGGGAGCAACATGACGGATACGGGGATTAGTGACGAAATACCATACCATTCAAATCCACCAAAAATAGAAGCAAAATATATGTCTTTAAAAATCAGATAAAAATTCGCTTGACGCCTTCCTAAGGATCATTATCCATTCCTTCCAAACTAAATATGCAAGCGTAAGCCATTTCTGGCTTAAATTAACAAAAAGTATCAGTGGCAATTGAGTGATCTATTAAATTCTCAAAATTAAGAAATCAAAGTTGAAAATTACATCCGTTAAATTAGGGAGAAAAATATGGGTAAGTTATCTTCACGCCTTCCGTCATTTGTATCACAGCAACGAATTTCCATTACCTTCTTTACTATATGTGCATGTACTGTAGGTGCAACCACAATGGAGGGGTACCTGCTGAGAGGCCAGACAAACGTATGGTTCCTGAAGTGGGGCAGCAGCATTTTCAGTAGTTTCAGTCTAAATGATTGACTGATCTGGCCTTGTAACATCAACCAAAATGCCTTGCTGTGCTGGTACTGCGATCGACTGAGAGCAAGGGTAAACTGCAGCTGCTATTTTTCCAGAGGGCATGCAGCTCTACTGTATGGTTAAATGATGATGGGACACTCTTGGGTAAAGTATTCTGGAGGTAAAACAGTCCTCCATTCGCATCTCCAGACGGGGAATACTCAGGAGGATGTCGTCACCAGGAAAAATAGAAATGGCATTCTACGGGTCGGAGCGTTGAATGTTGGACCCTTTAAGGGGAGCCGGAGGTGGTCAAATCCAAAAAATTTTGGTTTTGTTTTGCTATCAAAAATAAATTGGAACATTCCTGTTTAATGAAAACTTTGAATTATTGTTCCACTCACCCTAGGAGCGGAGTCACTACCATTTTCTCGCACGCCTGCAGAGGAAATGGGAGGGCCACCGAATGCATGTAACACCCTCTCGTGACTTCTTGGCGAACTACTTAGCATTTTCTCGTTGTGAAGTTGAATATTCCCTTATGTAGCCCATACAGCGAATGTGCAAGGGTTGGCTCCAGTGTTTACTGTCACAAATGAGGCGCTAAGAGCACCGAACATCGTCTCTTTGTTATTGATTGTTTCGAATTACTTCAGTGTTGCGCCTGTTGTTAGTAATACTCTGCTTCTTGTGTAAAGCGTTCTTCTGGTTACGACGCCGCGACTTATTAACCGTGTATTCAAGAAGAGGAAGAACTTAGGAAAAAGAAAATTAACACTAATACCAAGTTTGATGCTGTAATTACGGAAACAATGCGTTCTTCTGCTAAGCAACACATGGTTGGCCGTATCCCTGAGACAGCTTCTAGCAAGGATGACTGGTGGAAGTGACAGATTTTGTGAATATGTGAGTGACAGTGATAATATTGGCGAAGTACTGAATATTGGACTGTTATCCTCTGTGCTGAAAGAAAGTGTTCTGTGCAAAATTTGTTCAAGTGTAGGAGTGAGACTAGAGATAACAAAGCACTTTGGTTTAGCTTGTGAGATGAAGATAATCTGTACATCTTGCAAGTATGAAGTGACTTTCTAAAATTCACAAGCCAGACTCTTTGGTGGAAATGGGCGATCTAGAATGTTTGATCTGAATGTTCAACTTGTATATGGTCTTCGATCCCTCGGAAAAGGATCTGCTGCTGGTAAACTGTTTTATGGTATTATGAACTTGCCATTGCCTCCAAGCAAATTTGGGTACTACTGCGAACAGGTGGGAACCTCTGTTGAAGATGTGGCTTTGAAAACCATGAAGGAAGCAGTGGAGGAATCTATAGAAATGAACGGTGGTTCTAGGGACTTGATAGTGGCATGGGATGGTTCCTGGCAAAAGAGGGGTCATAAATCCCTGAACGAGGTCGTAACTGCTACTTGTGGTGACAGTGCGAAAGCGATAGTTGTTGAAATATTGTCAAAACGTTATAGGTGCAGAAATAAAATCAAATGAGAGCACAAAGGTACCTGTGAGGCAAATTTTAGTGGATCAAGTGAAGCAATGGAAGTGGAAGGAGTGAAACAAATTTTTGAACATTCAGTTCCCAGATACAATGTTAGGTATAAATACTACCTTGGGTATGGTGACTCCAAATGTTTCAAGACTATGGAGGAACTTAAACCATATGGAAATGAATTTGAAGTTGAGAAGTTGAAATACATTGGGCATGTGCAAAATCATATGGGTGCACAGCTTCGAAGGCTCAAACAAACTTTGGGTTCAAGTAAGCTCTGTGATGAAAAGTCAATAGGAGGGAGAGGCAGGCTTACTGATGAGGTGATTGAACGTCTACAGAAATACTATGGGTATGCAATAAGGAAAAAAACTAGTAATGCTAGTGACATGCTAAAAGCGGTGTGAGGATTGTTCCTTCATACTGCCTCTTCCAATGAAGGACAACACAGCCTGTAACCAAAAGATTCGTGATGGAAATATAACGCCGAAAAGGACTATGATCACAAGCATGGTTTACTAGCAGCTCTGACAAACGCAATAAAATCAAATTTTCACGACTTAGCACAGCCAGAATTATTACATAAATGTCTACACGGAAAAACGCAGAGCGTTAACAATTTAATTTGAACAGTGATTCCTAAAATGGTGTTTGTAAGCATAAAAACACTCCACTTTGGAATTTATGATGCAATAGCAACCTAAAACCAAGGGAAACGTGCGATGTGTGAAGTATTGAAGGCGTTAGGTTCAAAAATGGTTCAAATGGCTCTGAGAACTATGTGACTTAACTTCTGAAGTCATCAGTCGCCTAGAACTTAGAACTAATCAAACCTAACTAACCTAAGGACATCACACACATACATGCTCGAGCAGGACTCGAACCTGCGACCGTAGCAGTCGCTCAGTTCCAGACTGTAGCGCCTAGAACCGCACGGCCACTCCAGCCGGCGAAGGCGTTAGGATTTACAGCTGGGGTGAACACTGTACAAACACTAAGAAATATTGACAGAGAGAGGATAGGAGGAGCAGAAAAAAGAGAAAGGGATATGAAATATGATGAAACAACAGGCCAGAAAAGCCTTTGGAGGATGAAGAAGAAGACCCAGATAATTCGTCCTATAGTGGAGGAATGTATTGAGAAACTTTGACACCATTTCCCATAAATTAGAATTTTTCCAATTTAGGGAACATTTTCTCAAAATCCACTCGAACTAGGGAGATGAAATTTTCATGCAGCATTCCTAGCGGTCAAACTTACATTGTAACACAGCCACCTGGCAGTATGTTCAGTAGTTTCATTTCGATTTGATTAAATAAAGCAACTTTCTGTAAAAAAGTTGGGTCATTAATAAAAAGAATTATTGAAAGGAAACTAGAAAAGATACTCCAATATCCCTCCATCATAACTGCAATACTAAACCACTCTATATGTTGAAAAATTTTAAGCTTTTCAATTTGGTAGATTATTCATAAATGTTGCACAAACTTAGTGATTTTAAAATGAGCTGCATAGGCACCTCCGACTCCCATTAATCAGGCAGGTAGGTCTTTAAATTTAAAAACAAAAATGGGTAGGCTGAAATTAAATACAGTGCAAATTAGTGAAGTTCGATAGCAGGAGGAACATGAATTCTGGATAGATGAGTATAGGATTACAAATACAAAATTAAATGGTAATGCAGGAGTAAGTCTAATAATGACTAAGAAAACAGGTATGCGGTAGGCTAATATGACTAACACAGTGAACACATTAGAAAAGTCAAGACAGACATGAAGCCAACACCGATCACAGCAGTACAAGTTTGTACAGATGATGAAGACCCTGAAAGAATATATGATGAGAGAAAAGAAATTATTTAGACAGACAAGGTAAAGGAAAATTTAATTGTGATGGGGACTGAAATTCAATCGTAGGGAAAGGAAGAGAAGGAAAAATAGTAGAGGATATGGACTAGGTAAAAGGAATGGAAGAGAAAGCCATCTGGTATAATTTTACACAGAGCATAAGTTAATCATCGCTAACACTTGGTTTAAGATTCATGAAAAAAGGATGTATACTTGGAACAGACCTCCCGACGCTGGAATGTTTCAGACTCATTATATAATGGTACGACAGAGATTTCGGGACCAGGGGCAGATGTGGGCTCTTACCACAATTTATTGGTTATGAACTACAGATTAAAAATGAAGAAACTGCAGATAGGTAGGAAGTTAAGGAGTTCGGACCTGGATAAGGTGGAAGAAGCAGAGGTTGTTGAGAGTTTCAGAGGTAGCACTGGGCAACAATTGAAACAGGGAAAGGAATACAGTAGAAGACGATTTGGCAGCTTTGAGCATCTACATCTACATCTACATGGGTAATCTGCAAGTCACATTTAAGTACCTGACAGAAGGTTCATCGAACCACCTCCACAATCCTCTATTATTCCAATTCCGTATAGCGCACTGGAAGAACGAACATCTGCATCTTTCTGTGCGAGCTCTGATTTCCCTTATTTTATCATGGTGATCGTTCTCCTTATGTAGATCGCCGTCAACAAAATATTTTCGCAGTCGGAGGAGAAAGTTAGTGATTGAAATTTCGTGAGAAGATTCCTCTCCACGAAAAACGCCTTTGTTTTAATGATGTCCATCCCATTTCCTGTATTATTTCAGTGGTACTCTCTCCCCTATTTCACGATAATACAAAACGTGCTCCCCGTCTTTGAACTTTTTCGATGTACCACGTCAGTCCTATATGGTAAGGATCCCACACTGCGCAGCAGTATTCTAAAAGAGGACGGACAAGCGTAGTGTAGGCAGTCTCCTTAGTAGATCTGTTACATTTTCTAAGTGTCCTGTCAATAAAACGCAGTATTTGGTTAGCCTTCCCCCACAAGATTTCCTATGTGTTCCTTCCAATGTAAGTGACCTGTCAATAAAACGCAGTATTTGGTTAGCCTTCCCCCACAAGATTTCCTATGTGTTCCTTCCAATTTAAGTTCAAAAAATGGCTCTGAGCACTATGGGACTTAACTTCTGAGGTCATCAGTCCCCTAGAAGTTAGAACTACTTAAACCTAAGTAACCTAATGATATCACACACACGCATACCCGAGGCAGGATTCGAACCTGCGACCGTAGCGGTCGCGCGGTTCCAGACTGTCCAATTTAAGTTGTTCGTAATTGTAATTCCTAGATATGTAGTTGAATTTACAGCCTTTAGATTTGACTGATTCATCGTGTAACCGAAGTTTAACGAATTTCTTTTAACACTCATGTGGCTGACCTCACACTTCTTGTTACTTAGGGTCAATTGCCGATTTTCGCACGACACAAATATCTTTCCTAAATCGTTTTGCAATTTGTTTTGATATTCTGATGATTTAACTAGTCGATAAACGAAAGTATCATCTGCAAACAGCCTATGATTGCTGCTCAGATTGTCTCCCAAATCGTTTATATAGATAAGGAACAGCAGAGGGCCTATGACACTATCTTGAGGACTGCCAGTAATCATTTGTGTTTTACTCGATGACTTTCTGTCAAATGAAGTAGTGAATGCAGCAGTGGATCAAATAGATAAACAGACAAGGCCTAGTATAAATCCTTGGACATTACAGGAGGTATCGAATTTAACTGCTGAAAGGAGAAAACAAAGAAATGAGTAAACAAAGCAGGCAAAGGAAATACAAATGCCTAAAAAATTAGATTGACAGAAAGTGCAAAATGGCCAGATAGGAATGTCTATAAAGTACAAATACAAGGCTACGGAAGCATGTAGAACTAGAGGAAGAGAAGAGACCTTCTACAGGAAAATTAAAGAAGTCTTTGTAGAAAAGAGAAGCAGTTGTATGCATATCAAGCCGGGAGATGGAAGACGAGTATTAAGCAAGGAAGGGAAAGCTTAGAAATGGGAGTATATAGAGGGGCTGTTCAAGGGAAATAAACTTGTGGGTAATATTATGGAAAGGGAAGAGGAAGTAGAAGAAGATGGGATGGAACGTACGATAGTGAGAGAAGAATTTGACATAGGAAATTCTACCACTATGGAGGTGAATGCTTTTTTTTTTTTTTTAAATCTTTATTAATGAACAGTTCGCCGCTCGTGGTCTCGCGGTAGCGTTCTCGCTTCCCGAGCACCTGATCCCGGGTTCGATTGCAGGCGGGGTCAGGGATTTTCACCTGCCCCGAGATGACTGGGTGTTGTTGTGTCGTCTTCATCATCATCATCATTCATCCCTATCAGGGTCGGAGGAAGGTAACGGCAGAGCACCTCCATTAAGACCTTGCCTAGTACAGCGGTGCGGGTCTCCCGCATCGTTCCCCTACGTTCTGCCAAGAAGCATGGGACTTCATTTCCATTAAAGAACAGCTAAAGCATTTTTAAAGCTACTTGAATGAAAATTGGTATTTGACTTCGCGCTTGCAAATAAAAAAATAGATATTTCGGTGTTTTGGGAAATTCATCCCCTGCGTGGTTGAAATGAAGAATCAAATCCAAAAAAACTGCTCAGTCCCCTCCACACAGTTCCCGCTACCCGTGTAGCCGCCTCCTGGACACCTGACCTATTAACTGGAATCCGAAAACATACCATCCTATGGCACAAGTCAAAGACTCTGCGGTCAACACGGTCGCAGAACCGTCTGAGCCTCTGATTGGGACGCTCCACTCGGCACTGTATCAAAAGTCCCCAATCGGTTTCGTCGACGAAGCCGATGATGGTGAGCTCTGCTTTCATCCCTCAAGCAAGACCGGCAGTCCTCACCACTTCACATAGCCGTCGGAAACCAAAGATAATGTCTTCTGATGCAAAGCGACACATATTATTAGTCCTGACATGAGCCACCACATGCAGGTGGTGCTTCCTGAGATCTAAAAGTATCGGGAAGCACCCGTTCCTGAGATAAGTCATCCTCGTATACAAACGTAGTGCACAATTGAGTACCTCTACTTCCTTGCAGCACATTCCTAAGAGGCCCCATTGCATGCCTGACACTGTAGCTTCCAGCTATCAGTAAGTCCACTCTCTGTAGAGCCCAGATCGTGCAGACCGAGAAGCTTCCTCGAACACAGAGCAAACGACTGCGTATGGCTCAGGATCTTTATCAGCTACAGATAGCTAAACTGTTTTTCAGACGAATGGAGAGGCACTTCGACTGATCCCCTAGAAAGTCTTTCGCTTCCTGCCACACAGCCGGCCGGGGTGGCCGAGCGGTTCTAGGCGCTATAGTCCGGAACCGCGCTACCGCTACGGTTGCAGGGTCGAATCCTGCCTCGGGGCATGGATGTGTGTGATGTCCTTAGGTTAGTTAGGTTTAAGTAGTTCTAAGTTCTAGGGGACTGATGACCACAGAAGTTAAGTCCCATAGTGCCCAGAGCCATTTGAACCAACCTGCCACACACTGAATCGATCTCCCAGCACGTCAGGGTCGATAGCCAGTGCACACTTGTGCCTAAGCGAGCTTCGATGTTTTCGTTTATGAATCATATTTCGATCATCTGCACAGCATTTTCTGTCGTTCGTTTTCACCTGATTCCAACTGCCTTTTCTTTAATTCGTATTTATAGCACCGACATCAGCAGTGGATGGTGATCCTTTGATGATGATACCAGCCACTCACGCTGGCGAAACGTTAGAAATATCGTTACTCAACCATCTGACCAAGATCCTGAGACAAAAGCCAACGGATCGACCCATCGGTATCTTGGTCTTATAAAGTTGTATGTGTTATATCAGAGCGACTGACCATTATTGAGAAACTATCGTGTTTCAGATTTCTGCATTTAGAAGCTTTATTGCATTATCTCGCTACTGCGGAAGGCATTCAGAATCCATGACAGATGTTCACTTGATTACTGTTTCCCTCTACGTTCTTGTTTCAGCCATTCCTGCCTGCATCTTCACTCAGTTTGTGCAATAAAAGTCTCTTGCAGAAAATGGAATGAGAGTAATTTAAAAAAATAAAAGTGTAGGACAACTTTCCCTGTAATTCTATCTTCTACCTCTCTCGGTTTATTATTCCGGCTTCGTTTCTGCTCTCCTGTAATATAATTAATTTGCACAAATGAGTGCCATGTCGGCTTTCGGAAACTTTACACGCAGAGGGAAACATTAAAAGTTTTACCCTGAAGAGGACCGGAAAAAGCTTGTACTTCTGAAACTGCTTTTGGTAGCTCTACCAGCGACTCACGTTGTAACAGGTCTCCTGCGAAGTGTCCCCGTGTAAGTGTAGTATTTATTATAAAGTTGAAGGTTAATTTTGAATTTCAGCAGTTTTTCAAACACACTCTTACGTAACCCTGTTATGACATTCGCATTTTCCTGTCCAAGATTACAAGTTGCCTGCAGATTCAAACAGATATATCAAAATAATAAAATAATATCCAAAAGACTTCCGCACAGGGTTGTCTTCTTAATGTTGTGTAGAGGTATGACCACTCATTGTTTAAACATCTTTTCTACATAAACTACTGTTTCACACTGTTATTGATTGGCTTCAAAGTTTTTTTACGTATATTCCTTGTCTAACATGGCGCAACATAACAGTGTCATCTACTTCTGAAAGTTCATAAAAAGATAAAAACATCGGATGCATCGAGTCCAAGAATCAACTAAATTATCATAAAAGTAAAGGAAAAAAGGGTCGCAGGACCCAGAATTTGTAAATATGCGTCATCAGTGCAAATGAAAACTTTTACTCAATATGGGAAATTTATCAGAAATTATATTACAAGTGTGGAACAACGCCCAGTTCCATACCAAGGTAGAACTTGTGTCCAAACGACGACCATCTCTTCAATGCCAGACGGAGAAATACTGTCGTTATCAGTTCGACTGTAAACGTCGTAGTATTTATCATTAAGTGCACAAATACGAGTATAATGAGAAGATGGTTACCAATGAAGGTGGTTTCTCACTGTGAACGTGAGGCCTTTCTCTTAAATTCGTTCATAATCAGCTTTTCGACTTTCATGTTCACTGTACACGAGCGGGACGACATTTGTGCAGATGTTAGCACTGTATGAATTAATCAGAACGATCTCGGATGAGTAAGGTGTTTATCAACTACTCGAAGAGGATGTAATCATATCACAATCGTTATTGGGCATCTGCTCTGTACGTCACACTTAAGTTTTCCCACCAGTATATGGTGTAACATGTCCCTACGTCAGATACTTTGTTACCAAATGGTGTGGTTTGCAAAAAGAAAAATGCCATTTCTGGCTAAGAAAATCGTAGAACGGTTTCCATACGCTCTGAAATCGCCACAGTGTGTTTTGAGTAAATCATGAAAATACTTTTGTTTCAGTGCGTATTAAAAATGATAGTTGTTTCGTTCGGTCAAGTCCATGATCTGAAACTATTTTTTAGTGATTTGATTGCTTCGGCTAACATCGGAAAAATTTATGCTCTCCCTACACTGAAAATGCTTTGAAGTAAAACGTAAACCCAGCAAGAAAATTTGTGATTGTTATACCTGAGATGGAACTTTTGGCTATACCTAATGTGAATTTTATGTTCCGTCTTTGTAAAACAGATGTTCCTCAGAATAATTTTTAAAAAATCCTGTTATTTAAAAACTGGCATTTTGAACCTGGTTGTAATGGAAAAAATTGAACTTTTTAAATTTCTCAGTTAGTAAATTATGTTTCCGCTTTGTTAGTGTATAACTGAGAATATGCTCAGAGGCTTTACAAAAAGAAAAAAGTGTAAACAAAATGGTTACAATACTCTGAGAAGCAGTTAAGGAACAATACAAATCATACTCGTTAGTTCACACAAGAAATATGTACCTAACTTCGCGTCTGTATTTTATTTCATATTCAACGTTCAGGTTGTCTCATCTTACAGATGGCTCAAAAAGACGATATATTTCGCGTTCATTCAAGAATACGGATAAGTAATTCAGTATGAGCGTCCACAGGCACTACGTAAAACCAAACTAGTCTTCATCATTAACCATTGAAAAAGAAAAAAAAATTAAAAAGTACCAGACTGCCGCAGCTGCCAACGACTTGCACTGATTTTAAATCTATAAAGTAGAGGGGTGACTTAAAAAATACGGTAACTTTTATATTGACGTATTCTTGCAATAACTTGTTGGTGATAACGTTAACGACGCATACAACAGATGCCTTTTCTTATCTCAACAAGGCGTGCATCCTTTTTTTTTTTTTAATTTCGTGACTCACTACACAATTCCTGATCATTTCAGGAACTGTTTATTGAGTGTAATCTGCCTGACTTCTGGCATCGCTTAGGATCAAATAATTCTTCCGAGCACCATTGACTCCACGGGCATCGGTTTTGCATACTGTTCATAGTTGATTCGTTTGCACTGACGATTGTGAGTTAACGAACATTGCGCTCTCATTTAAATATGTGGCCAAAAGAGTCGGCCTACAGGAATTGTGAAACGAACCCTGTCGTCGAGGACCGTGTGCCACAAAGGGTGCAGATTCACCACGAGATGGGGAAACTCACAGGTGTCTATTTTCTATTGAGGCCTAAGCGCTG
The DNA here is from genome assembly GCF_021461385.2 of Schistocerca piceifrons. Taxonomy (NCBI): domain Eukaryota; kingdom Metazoa; phylum Arthropoda; class Insecta; order Orthoptera; family Acrididae; genus Schistocerca; species Schistocerca piceifrons. The sequence goes on along the minus strand of NC_060139.1, from coordinate 125,067,831 downwards.
TAGTGTGTGAGTGAGACAGACGAGAACCTGTGTCATAGGGAAACGCATTAGAAGGCGTTGGTGGCCATGGAGACGTAGCAGTGTTAAATATGGCGGACCTAAGATGGGCCATAAAGGGAAACATTTATGGAAACTATTTAATTCCGTAGTAATTCAGGGAATGAAGCCACAGTAATTTAACCTGCCATCCTCCATAAATTTTCATGGTGATCCCAATGAAACTTGAATATTGATCATATATATATATATAATAGGTTAGGATTTACTGTTAAAGTGAAATTAACAAGTTTTGTAACAAAGACCTGAATGCTTAACTCTGAACGCTTTGGTCAACCTTAACGATCGACATTTCATATAGAAGCACATCAATAAAAGGACAAACGTTGTGAATATCAGCTCTGTGACTTTGTTTGTTTAAAAGATATAGTAAATTTAAATTATCAGTATTTTCAGGTAAGCTTCAGATCATTTTTCCTTGCTGGCTTTCACATATAATGATGATGTGATGGTGTGGTGTGGTGTGGCCCTCATCTACGTACCCTCAGACTCAAGAGTTGAAATATTAAAAGTTTTGACCGGTTTCGTTGTCTAGGGGCTGGGGTTCATAGTTGCCGTATTACAAGCCAAATACTACTGAATCTGCAGTATGCAGTATGAATATACACATGAATCGGTTGGTCGAAGGTTCCTGTCACTCGGCAGTCGAGAATGTAATGTAGAAATTTATATATTAAAGATTGCAGTTAAATAAAATCTGCAGGTACTACCTTAACGAGTTTAAATGATGAGTATGATAGTAGAAGTACTTTTGAGAATTTGGTATATTTCTGCAAAACACTTATTGGTGTTGCTGGTCCAGCAATAAAATAAAATGTAAGTTGAATAACAGGGAAACAATAGATTCCTACTGCACGTAATTAGTTATGAATAACAACATAGCTCGACAGATATTCACTTCTAAACACACACCACGTCTTCACTGCAGAAACCACGGAAATCTCACAAGTGCACAAGTCGGCACTCCAAAGTATTTCTATCTGCTGCGACCATGCGCAAACTGCTCCACACTCTCCAAGTGACCGTGCATCCATCGCGCCATCACGTCCAGCATACCTGTCCTGTGTGACTCCGTCACGCTGCACTGTCGTGTACTCCATTCACTTTGGTAGTCGCCTCCCTTAGTAACGAGCGCTGTGATTGGCGATAGTGTTTCCATCATGTCTCCAAGCTAAGGCACACTCACAAACATTTTGAAACACATTCGAAATACTGGATTTACATTTAACTAACTTGAAATAAAATAAATATTTCTATGGCTGGACCATAAACACGCTCTAACACACATTATTAAATACACATAGAAATTAAATAAACTAATATCAAAGAAATAGAACAGAAATAAGCCAGTAACCTAATGTCTGAGTGCTTTTTGAAACACATTTCTTCATGAATAGTATTTATCGGATATAAACAAAGACATAGATGAATAAAATATATTTTTAAGTATGCTGCTACCGATTTTTCGTGCAACTGTGGAGTACTTATGGGCTGATGCGATCAATAGAAATCGGCCACTTTGACCTCCAATAACTCATGTACTATTCAAGTTACATGCCTGTAATTAATACTAATTTAGGTTTACACTAATAGCTTTCTAAAGACACATCGATCGACGAAATCGGACGAACCGTTCAGATTTTGGAAATTCGTTGCTGGGTGTTACTTGCATAATTTATCGTCAGATACTTAACTTCAACTAATGAAGATAGTGAAAATCTGATTACACCATCAGAATCATCGTGCAAATAATAGTAATGTATATGTTTCTTTTTGAGGTAACATGATTCATCTGGCTACTATTACTTTCTATACGAACTGTGAAATGTGTGCCATTAAGGTTTCACAAAGTCCGCCATCTTTGGCACTCCCTGCATGGTCCCCCCGAGAGGCCCCAGCGCTGCCACGCCAACTCCGAACTTTGAATATTTTCAGGGCACCACAACTCACCCGTTACCTCACACACCTCCACTGGCTTACCAGAATGTTCAGAAGTAGCACCTCTCAGTTCATACGAGTACATATAAAACAAATTTCAAAGAACTGAATTTAATGTTTAAAATGCCAGACCAATTGTGTTTACAAATTTTTTTTAGTGGTGTGAGAGCAGCATGAATTTCGAAATAAACTAACACAAATTATCAATGAAATATCATATTAATTAAATATCGACACACATAGCTTCAACAGAATTACACGTCAGTTCACTGTTAAACACATCGATGCCTACGCCATCATCACCATAAATATTCATCTCAGCAACCTTATCTGCTGACACACCACATAAATTCACATCAGAAACCTTACTTTCCCCCGTCGACAGATTAACTTTACGTGAATCGTACTCAACTTTATCCTCCGCTGCTACATTACACAAATTGTTGCTACCTTATCGTAAATTTTTGAGACTTCCAGCCTTGCTATATTCTGCTGTGATTGGAAAAAAATCGGCACACGCTGCCATTTCTACACCCTTTTCATCCAGATTAACCCCTGATCTTACTTTACATACATTCTCACATTCATACTCTGACAAATGTTTTAGATCCACACATTCAGCAACAAGTTTCGTTTCGTCTTCATTCGTGACGAGAAACGCGTAAATTCCTTCCTCCGAAGTATCAATACCAGTAGCTTTTACATCATTACATAAATTATAATTACTCCATTCCTTTAAACAGAAATCATCTACCTCTGCCGATACATTTTTAACTTCAACTGCTGGCGAGACCAATGCTAAGCCTCCCCTGGTAACATTGACGCTTTCCGCCAAAACACAATCACCTTCACTTGCAGCTGGTGAGACCAAAGCTACGCTGCCTTCACTAACATCGATGCTTTTCGCCGATTCGCAAATACTTGCTTATACGACATCTTTGTGACTGCAATTGCTACTATTTGCTAATACCTGTTCAGAACTCTCCACACAATTTGCTTTCACAAAATTCATCTCCTCTTTAACTTCTTTTTGAACTACTGGATCTTTCCATTCATCACCATTCACGCACTCATTCATTACACATTCATAACTTACATCATTCCCCGCAAATTTATTCCCAATACTTTTACTTAAATCTCTCACAAATCTAAGCTTCCGCCGTTCGCGCCTGCTTTTATTGAAAGAGCCACATATATAGCCTTTGTCTTTAACATACACCATATTACATATTTGTTGCCTTTCTCCAAACCTATCAACATTCCTACCATCACCATTATCTCCAGTCCTTTTCATCGCTTGTTCAGATTGCCATCTCCGGACCTGTGTTGTGACGAACATCAGTTTCCCGACCGGTTGTTACACGATTGCACTTCGCGCGAATTTCCCCCGTCAAATCTGCGTTCTTTACGTGGGTCCTGTTCATGGAAGTTATCACTCCTGTTCGTTTTCCGGCCATTCTGCTCATTCCAGCTACTATCTCCCTTCGAATTCCTCTGATTTCTCTCACGATTATCATTTTGGTGATGATTATTTAGACTCCCGTTTTGATAACTACCACCTGGTTTGCTCTGAGATTTGAACTTCAAAGCCCTCTCTAATTTTTCTATAAATTCTAGAAATTAGTCCACGGAATCACATGGACTACGGACTAGATCACACTGCAAATTTTCGGGTAATCGCCTTTTTAACGTCGTGATTTCCGTTAAAACCCCCAAAGGATATTTCACATGCATAACCTTACCAAGTTCGCGCTTGCAAAAATCTGTCATCGTCCCATTACCATACCTGTAACTCAACCCGTCTAAAAATTTATTTTGGATCCGCGTCTGTTTTGCCTCGCTCCAAAATTTACTCAGAAAGCACTTTTTGAACTTTTCGTACGATTCGCACGAACTACATTTAACATTTGCCCAAGACTGTGGGTCTCCCACCAAATGCCGTTTAACGTATTTATTTTCGCTTCGTCCGACGTGCCGTGAACAAAAGCGTCGCTACACGCAGCCAAGAAAGTTACTGGGTGATATCTTCCGTCATCTGTGTAACATTTCACAGATCCCGTATTTGCCGAAGGCATGTTTATAAACGCCGTGGCCTGTTGGGAGGCTAACGATGAGAGGCACCCACATGCCTTGCTCATACTGTGGCATCAAGCAGTCAGGCCTGCAAGATGAGTGGTCTGCCAAGCGAGTGGATTCATTCTTATTTATCGAGTAACATGGACCCTAGTACTCACACTTAAGTTACAAGTTACCCTCCTATTTGATTACTACGCAACGGAAAGAAGCGTCTGACTATCAGTAATTTACAGAACTCTGACTGTACACTAAGCACTGGCAATACCACATTTTCTTTCTTTTTTATTTAACGGCTTTTGTCAACACGTGGCCACCGCACTGAATATGAATGGCGCACACATTATAAATTAGGGACATTATGACAACATACAATTCGAAGGAAAAGTCTACCAATCTTTTTCTTTTAACTATCCTATTTATTCCGATAAATTCTTTAACCTAAACACACAAATTCTATAACCTACAACAATATCACATGAGAAGTTCCGCCCAGCGGGCATGGCTTTACATTGGTGAATCTCTATATTATGGTCTCGTAATTATTTAACGCTACAGTGCACTTTCTGGATAGGATGGTGGATCTTTTATTATTTCTCACACTTCGACTCTCACAATCATCATCACGAAACTATGCTCCAGACCGAGCAGTACCGAAGGAACAAGCATAACGAACTAATCTTTTGAAACTACCTTGCTACTCTCCCATGCAAACCATACATACCCAAATTACATGACATACACCACACTACAACATGAAATACTACACAGAGAATAGTCACAACATTATCACTTTCAGCTTTCCCACTTCAATCAATATTTATCCCAGTTTCACACGACACTGCCCCACTTCGTAATTCTACTTTCCTACTATGAACTCTGGAAATATATGCACGTCTTCCTGTGCAATGCAAGCCAAGTGGCGTTGCTGGATAGACGGCCGACTCACCTTGCTTCTCTCTCAGAGTTTGACTCTAGCGTCACACGGAATCATATCACGCAAGTAATATTAAGAACGTATTCATCACACACGCGAGTCCTCAACTGATACCATGGACGAGTACTTCTCTTTATCTTTTGTCTCATACACAGTTTGAGACTCACACAGTACTCACCACGTGGAAGTACTCGTCTCTAATTTCAAGTCCTGCACACGCCATTTCTTAAATATTTCAACTTATGGTACACACGCTATTTCTTAAATATTTCAATGTATTGTACACATGCTAGTAATTCAGCTTAACTTAGGCACACGGAAGTATTTCAACTTATTGGTACACGTGGTTTCATTGTGACCGTTGGTCACTTCCGAAGACTACTACAATCCCATTAATATTACCTGCTTGACATTTAATTCTCCCCACAAAAGTTCCTGAAATAGAGATATTATTATTTCAAACTACTCTTAAATATTCCACATGCATACCATGTCTCCACTCTTTCGTCATTACGGAGCACAACTAAAACAGGTCTTAACAGCACAAGATCCAGCGGCAGAGTGCTGAAACATGGCCATTGTCGAGGTCCTCTCCACCTCTGCTGAAGTGGGGGGAGCACCTTGCTACCGTATTGGTCAGCCACATTTCAGGCGCTCAAAGCTCAGGTAAATTTCATCTCTTTGGTCCCACCAAAGGTGGCCAAAGGATCGTCTCAAAGATGATCATATATTCACATTCACTATCTGCAGTTGGCAGACGACCATACATTCATTCATTTCACAGATCTCACCAAACTGGATGTATGGATTTACTTTGTGGGAGTGCACATGTGATCAATTAAATAAATAAATTGTCATTCTTTCCCACACTGGTATCCGGCTTCGCTGTATTAATTGAAATTGAGTTATTTTACAAAAAGAATGTGTTGTTCTGACAAAAATAATGAAGTATGTTGTTCCTATTTTCAATGTCGGGCGGTACTGTACCCTTTCAACGAATTTAAATCACTTTTTATCTGTTGCATTTGTATTTTAAATCCATCTTCACTAGTGATACTGGACTCTGTTTTATCTTCAATTTTGCTCACTTCTTTCTCTGCCTCAGCTACACGATTAGCTGGAGACACCAAAGTGAACAGCTCGGTTGCAGACGCGAAAGAGGACGGTCGGTCTTTAGGCAGCTAGGAAGTGAAACGACTTAGAAAATTCCGCGTTGTGTAGTGTCGCGGGACTTAGTCTCCGAGCGGTGAGCAGCTGCGCGCCTGGTGTGAACTCTTACTTTTCGTGTAAATCTCGAGGTGGAGTATCGGACTTGCGTTTCACAATGAGATTGTGAATGATCGAACTGTGTCAAATGGATATGCGCTCGAGTGTGGCAGTAACTCTAAATGCGACCACTTTCGCTATTAGTTTGCTTTCTGAATAAACATTATTCTAACCAAATCACAATTGTGTGGCCTACATCATCTATGGGTCGGTAATTTAGTTCCCAATATTATTATTACTGTTATTAGATGTTATATTAACTTTGTATTTCGCAAACTTGCCATTAGCTAGACAATTTAATCACAGGGTCACAAGGGTGTAATTTAGGGCGTGTAATGCGATACGTGCGGTTCAACCGCTAGACGAGTTTGAGCCAAGACATTCCGACGAAGAGGAACCGCATGTGAGCCCGAACATCTTTGGGGTATTAGCTCGCACTATGTTGCATCTAAATGAAAATACAAATACTTTAGTATTATTTCTTATATGATGCTAACGACTTCGTTTATAGTCCTAGTATCTAGTGAAAGCATAATTCTCCGTGATGTGACAGGATTTTATGATAAATCAGCGAACAACGGTATCGATTAGGAGTTATGATGAAACACCGATGACAGATTTTTGAAGTTTGTATCGAAGTGCCGGCCTCTGTGGCCGAGCGGTTCTAGGCGCTTCAGTCCGGAATCGCGCTGCTGCTACGGTCGCAGATTTGAATCCTGCCTCGGGCATGGATGTGTGTGCTGTCCTTAGTTTAGTTAGGTTTAAGTAGTTCTAAGTCTATGGGACTGATGACTTCAGATGTTATGTCCGATAGTGCTTAGAGCCATTTGAACCATTTGTACCGAAGCACTGAGGCACGTTGAAAGCCCTTTGAAGCTAGACCAAGGAAAAAGCAAACAAGAATCCTTGCAGTAACTGAACTTCAGATTTAATACCTAGCACATATTGTTCATAATGCGAATCAGTGTAACAACTACACTGGTTCCAAAATTAAAGCGGCAAACAGTTATTTCGCTCTCCTTTGTCTAATTCGCGATACAATCATACAGACTGTCAACAGACGTCGTTACGATCGTGTTCTGCACGGAAAACGGCATTCCGATCAACGGACAACCACGCCAGCAATGATGTAAGGGCACCTGTCGAACGGGGTAGTGTTTACATGGTAGACCCACATCCACAATCGCTATTTACACGGTGAAAGACGTTGCAGTATGGCACAGAGAGGACGCCTACAGACTCTGTGCTGTGGAAGGCCATAGCAAGAATGGAAGCGGGAGAGTCGCAAAATGATGTGTCTTGATGGCTTAATGAGAATCATTCTGTTTTTTCTCGGATGAGGCAACAGTTTGTAAGAGACTGAAACTGGATCCCGGAACCAGGACAGGACCGACCACGTGTGACATCAGAAAGAGAGGACCGTAATTTGGCTGTAAGGGCACGACGGTACCGCTTTACTGGCATTTGACCTCGTATCATCCCCTGGACGTGTTGTATTTATTGTTGGAGACATGCTGTATGCATACCTCAGACCCATCTTCACAGAAGAGAACATTTGGAGTGGAGTCGTCAACTTGCCACCTGGGCGGACGAATTGTGGGCCAATGTTCTATTCGCAGATGAGTCCCGATTTGGTCTGGAGAGTGATTCTCGGCGGATTCGTATCGGGAGGTCACGTGGAACAGGATTTCTGGACCCAAACATTGTAAAAAAGACCGATATCGAGGAAGATCCCTAATGGTGTGCGCAGGGATTATGTTGACCACTCGAGCACTCTTCATGTAATTGTACAGGTGAATCAGCAAGACTGAACTTCTGTCAGATAGCGGGAGGAGTCTTGGGATCTCGTGCGCCGTTGTTGCGAGGTGCTGTGGGCCTAGACTCCGTATTGATGGAAACGGAAGATATTACACACAATAGCGCGGCCTGCTCGCTGTCTCGATTTGAATCCCATAGAGCATATGTCGGATGCGGACTGCATCACGTCAGCATCCACCAACCACATCATGTTCCGTCGTTGTCAGGCCTCTATTGGTGCCGCATGCGGTCACACCCCGTACTGAGCACATTAATCAGTTGTCTGAATGTGTGTGAAAATCCGTAATTTGGACAAAAAACGAAGAACATTTTTGTCTACCGTTATGCATGTTGCAGTTGATTACGTTCTGTATTCTTTAGATTGTTTCTGCTTTACTGTCACCTGTTAATACTGTTTTGTGGCAAAATAAACGCAACCCTGTTGTAACATTCTAGGCTTATGGTTACCACCCCTGCATTATGTATTATTAGATCAATACTCTTATATCTCCAGCTATAATTAAATTAATTACTTTTCGATAGTAAGAAAAAGACATCTAGAAGAATAATAGCAATACCAAACAATAGTTGTTACAATACGCTTTGTACCGTAAACAATCAAAATCAGATTCAGGAAATTAATATACGGAAAATGTTTGAATAAAAAATAATATATTTCGTGTTCATCATCTGTAAATTATAGGAATTAAATCTCGAGCCTAATTAACAAAAGATAGATAATTGATCGTTTAGCGTTGTTAGAAAAAATGTTCAAATGTGTGCGAAATCTTACGGGACTTAGCTGCTAATGTCATCAGTCCCTAAGCTTACACACTACTTAACCTAAATTATCCTAAGGACACACACACACACACCCATGCCTGAGGGAGGACTCGAACCTCCGCCGAGACCAGCCGCACAGCCCATGACTGCAGCGCCTTAGACCGCTCGGCGTTGTTAGAATGCTTATTTCTGCAATTTCAATATTAATGTGATTTTTATGTGTTTAGAAAATGTCTTAAACATGTTCTATCAAAGTAGCGAATATTATAGGCTGTTTGATAATGTTGTTAAACTATTTCATATTATAAATTATGTTTTGCAGCGTTATAACCAGTAGTACATTATAGGAAGAGTATAAAAGCTCGGCCTCTAGTATTGTTAGGGCAGATGAGTGTTCGACCCACTAGAGGACAGATCTGTGCGTACAGTTGAGATAAGTTATTGCTGCATGATTCAGGTTTGGATCTACAATAGAGCAACTCGTGTGTTGGACATTGTCTAAAACAGCATATTAGAACAGTGCATCGACGGATTATTTCGGAGTGTTAAACAGTTTGATTTAATATCACAAAAGGCAGAATGATATGTGACTTTAAGTTCGTACTTTGTTGAGTATTAGTGTTGAACAATCCAATGGACCTCACACACGCATTTCTATCAAATTACTGCATCTAGACTTTTTAATATCGCCAGTGTAGTATGTGCTACCATCGGTTAGCTGTAGTAGTAACAACCAGGGTTATTACACCGAAGATTGATCATGAGCTCATAAGATACAGGTTTTGAAGTGAATAAATCTACGTATTTACTTTACTTCAGTTGTGGCCTACATCACTGTAGTGAAATCCATTATGGTATCCTGTATTTATTGAACAAGCATATTTTAGCTCATGTATGCAGTCGTCGAAGGACACCGAAGGCAAGGTATTCACAGATATTTAAACTATTTTTAACTACTTACTAACCGGTGGGACGTTAAACTGTAAAATTTTCGTTTTTTGCTTTAATTTTGGACCCCAGTGTGTGTTGAAGTTTTCTTATACAGGCGCTGGACACAAATACGGGAACACAAAAAACGCAACACATTACATCTACATGCATACTCCGCAATCCACCATACGGTGCGTGGCGGAGGGTACATCGTACCACAACTGGCATCTTCTCTCCCTGTTCCACTCCCATAGAGAACGAGGGAAAAATGACTGTCTAAATGCCTCTGTACGAGCCCTAATCTCTCTTATCTCATCTTTGTGGTCTTTCCGCGAAATATAAGTTGGCGGCAGTAAAACTGTACTGCAGTCAGCCTCGAATACTGGTTCTCTAAATTTCCTCAGTAGCGATTCACGAAAAGAACGCCTCATTTCCTCCATAGACTCCCACCCGAGTTCCTGAAGCATTTCCGTAACACTCGCGTGATGATCAAACCTACCAGTAACAAATCTAGCAGCCCGCCTCTGAATTGCTTCTATGTCCTCCCTCAATCCGACCTGATAGGGATCCCAAACGCTCGAGCAGTACTCAAGAATAGGTCGTATTAGTGTTTTATAAGCGGTCTCCTTTACAGATGAACCCCATCTTCCCAAAATTCTACCAATTAACCGAAGACGACTATCCGCCTTCCCCACAACTGCCATTACATGCTTGTCCCACTTTATATCACTCTGCAATGTTACGCCCAAATATTCAATCGACGTGACTGTGTCAAGCGCTACACTACTAATGGAGTATTCAAACATTACGGGATTCTTTTTCCTATTCATCTGCATTAATTTACATTTATCTATATTTAGAGTTAGCTGCCATTCTTTACACCAATCACAAATCCTGTCCAAGTCATCTTGTATCCTCCTACAGTCACTCAACGACGACACCTTCCCGTACACCACAGCATCATCAGCAAACAGCCGCACATTGCTATGCACCCTATCCAAAAGATCATTTATGTAGATAGAAAACAACAGCGGACCTACCACACTTCCCTGGGGCACTCCAGATGATAGCCTCACCTCCGATGAACACTCACAATCGAGCACAACGTACTGGGCTCTATTACTTAAGAAGTACCATGCCTAATACATCGTAGGAAACCCGTTGGGATTCAAAACGGCTTCCAATCGTCTCGAAAAGGACAAATATGTGACTTGTATGCTTTTCAAGGGAAACTCATACCATTATTCCTGCCAAATATCGGCAATTTCAGGTAACGATGGTGGAGATGGATAGCGGGCACACACCCTTCTCCCGAATGTAGATCGCAAAGGCTCAATAACGTTGAGATGTGGTGACAGTGGTGGTCGCGGGAGATGGGACAAGTGAACCTTGTGCTCACAAAACCAGTCCTGGACGATGTGAGCTGTGTGAACTGTGGCCTTTCGTCTTGGAACACAACATCATCATTGGGAAAAATGTTGTACCGTGGGATGGACCTGATCACCCAAAATGATCAAACAGTCCTTGGCAGTAATGCTACCTTGCAGTGAAATCACGAGGTCCATGGGATACCAAATCAAGATCGTCACCGTCCCCTCCCCCCCCCCCCCCGGCTTCGCTCCCCCTCCCACCCGCCTCCACCCCTCCCGACATCACGTCTCACACATGGGACGTGAACTTACCAGAAGATGCGAACAATGTGAATATAAATAACAGTTTCGTGTGGCCAGTTGTAACACCTCGGTTCAGTTTACAGTGATAAAAAGCTACAGAAAGAATAATTTAAAATTAAGAATAGAATTTTTAGAGGGGAAAATAGTGTAGAATCAGAGTTCGGTAATTGCAGATCAAAACTATAGTATATCAGCAAGTAGTTTAACGTCTAAGTACAGCAAAGCCACGGAAGCTCCGTCATGGAGAAGGCATTGACGTTAAACTCTTGTGATGAAAAACCTATAAAAAAAGCCTGATCGTCATTATTTCCGCCCTTTTTTCCTTGATTGTTTCGTTAAAGGGCGGGGAACCCGTGTCACTCAGCGACACAATAATTAGATTGGACTTTATCGTATTAAGATTCACGATAAACTGTTAGAGTATTACGGAGATTAAAAGTGATATTAGTGTACGATCTCTGACTGTTGGTAGCAACGGAGTATTAAGGGGATTTTAGGACTTTAGTGCTAGATTGGAACTTTACGGACATATAGACGACAGAAACTCAAATTATCTGCTGATACGAGTGAATTCAGAGGTACCGGTATTCAGATGTTAACGTGTGTACTTTTGAAAGTGTCGTGTGCCGTTAGCTGCGAATATGGACGTAGAGCGCGTGCATATCGGCATTTGCGGACTATTTAGATTCCTCCAGGCTAGGAACCTTTAAAATAGACCACCATCCATCACCATCTTAATCCTTGAATATAGAGTGAAAGTGAAGTACAAGAGTGTTGTACTTATTTCATTTACCTAGTGAAGGTTTTACGGAACCAAAGCTATTCAGCAGTAAGTCAGCACCATCTAGCGGAAAGCGTAGGCATTAACTAACGCGCTAACTGAAGTGAACGTTTACGTGCTTTACGGACTGCTTGATATGAACTTTTGTGACTGTTTAACGTCCCCACTCCCTCCGAAAGGTGGCGCAGGCTGTCTTAATCATAAAAGGGGAGAGTTTTAGCCGGGCAAATTACTAAATAAAAGCGATATTTACAAGACTCGCAGTAATAGCAAAACACAAGACCCTCACCACATCGGAGAGTCGTCGCTGTCACGTCGGGAAGTAAAGCCGGAAAACCTACCGACGATACGTATCTACGAACGCGTGGAGTACCTAAAAAGGGAACCACAAGAGAGTTGAAGATCCCCCTCCCTCCTTCTGAGCGGATTTCCCCTCCTACTCCCCCTCCATCTCTTGTGCCTTCTTTCTGTGTCTCTGCCCTCCCTCCTGCCCTGTCTTCCCTTTTCCTCTCCCGCCCCATGTGTCTCCTGCCTCTTCGTGAACCCACGGTTGCCCCTCCTCTCTTCATCCCGCCGCTTCCCCAGCTGCCCCATGCTCTCCCCTCCTTTTCCATCCTCTCTGACCTTTCCCTCGGCAGGTCCCACCTGGTAGTTTTATTCTTCGTCCTGTGTGCTCCAAGTGGGTTTTAAGTGTGTTGTTTCGGAGTGTTTTTAATACTGTGGCCAACTTTTAACCTGTGCATGCGCATCCAGTGTCTTCTCTGTGTTTTAAGAATCGCCAACTGTGTTTTTTAACTTTCTTGTGACTTTTTTAACTGTCCCCAATGAACGTCTACATGTCAGTGTATTTTTACCTCCATTTTCTCCCCTTACTCTGTTTTATGTTCCCCTTTTTTACCTCCTTGTGTATGTATTATTTTATTCTTGTTTTAGTTGTCATGTCACTCGGCTGAAGAGCGGCGGATTGTGCTGCTGACAGCCCTCCCCTGCCCATATGGGGCAGGGGAATGAAAACACAATAAAGAAAAAAAAAAGAGTTGAAGATGCTTCACAGTGGCCTGGTGCAAGTGTTTCAATTAGACACCACTTCGACAACTTGAGTGTCCCTAACCTATCCCAGTTATCCAGGAAAACGGAACCTACAGTTTAACGTAGAATCCAAACTACGTGTTTCTGGCAACTCCTCACATCGATGGGAGGTGAAAGTTAGGTTAAGAAGAATACCGAAAAAAGTTTGTTGTTAGACCGAGATACAATCCATCGACCACTCCATCGCCACGCACTCACTTTGCCTCTTTCTATTGGGCATTTTGTTCGTCACTGCTTTCGGATTTTGAACTGCGCGGACGTCACAGGAGACCCTTCCACTTTCGACATTGAATACTTTGTTTCATTTTTTCTATTACAAAGGGTAGCCAACCGTCTGACTGAACACGCTGAGCTACCTGAGCTACACTACACCAGCAGGCGCGTTGTCAGTGTGTGTAAGACACATGACTCGTTCGAACAAATCACTTTCTATTGCTCCATAGTTCACGTTTTATGGCTTTGGTACCAGTTTTCCTGTTATAACATATCCATAGCTGAAGAGTGGTTTTGAAATTCCAGCCCATTCTGCAATTCCATGCTTATGGAGCTCCCTAGCTGTTGTTTTGGTACTGTCAGGGTTCGCAAGTGCGACATTCACTTCTGCAGTGACTTTTGCAGTTGTCGTCCGCTTAGTTCTCGTCACAATCCATTTCAGTGCACATCCATCACGATCACTCAACACTGACTTCCTTCCGCGTTGTGACTTAGCGGATTATGTTCTTCCTCTTTCCCTGTATGCGGTAAAAATCTTCGATACGGTGCCTCTTGAAAAGCCACCGTACTAGCGCCAATGATTTTCCCACGACTGAATTCACTTAGCACTCGCGACTACACAGAACACCGTTCTGACCACGATTGACACTTGTAACGACATTTCACAGACTCTGTTTGTGGTCAAATTCAACAGCGCAACCTACAGGCGCGAATCCGTCGTCTTCCAGGCGAACAACTCGTTGACATCTGTACTGCGGGATGGAGACAAGCTGGCGGCGGCTCCATTATGCTGTGAGAAACATTTACCTGGGTAACCATGGCTCCAGAGGAGTTCGCCAAGTCGTCATGTCGGCCAAGGGGTGTCGTACACCCCTTCATGACGATCACGTTTCCTGACGACAGTGGCATTTTTCAGCAAGACAGTGCATCATGTCACAATCCCAGGAGCGTAACGGAGTTGGTCGACGGACATAGTGGCGAATTGCAATTGATGTACTGGCGCCTCAACACGCCAGATCTGAACCCGACCGCAGACATCTGGGATGCCATTGAACGTGGCGTCAGAGATCAACGACTCCCTCCTTAGAATGTACGGGAATTAGGCGACTTGTGTTTGCAGATGTGGTGCCAACTCCTTCCAGCGAGCTATGACGGCCACAGTGCTTCCGTACCACGACGCGTCGCCACTGTTAGCCGTGCCAAAGATGGATATACCAGCTATTAGGTAGATTGTGATAATGTTCTGGCAGATCAGTGTATGTAAAAGGCAATGTACCGAGTGAATGACTCACTCACTGATTCATCATCGCCCAGCTCAAACCACTATGGACAGAAAATTAATATTTGCAGAGGGTGTCGAGCTTACGCTATAGGCGGCGTTGAAGAAGGAATTTTCTTGAAATCTGATTCCTAAGGTGGATGAAATAGGGAACAAAAGGTTTCTCGAAAATATGTCGCTATTAAGAAAGTTTTTAGGCAGATCTACAACAATTAATATCTGGTTCCTTCGTCCAGAAATAAAGAAATAAGTGTTCCAGCATTTTTGGAAATTTAACCCCTATGGAGGTGAAATAGTGCGTGAGCGCTGTTTTGAAAATAAATCTTTATTAAAGAACCACAAAAGAATTTTTAAAGTTACAGCCATGAAAACTGCAAAGTATTGACGACATTTCACAGATGCTGTTTGTCTTCGAACTCAACAGCGCAATTTGCAGGCTTGGCTAGCATCTGTATTTATGTTGAAGCGTGCATTTCTCGCGATGTTTCATATACGGGGTGTTCAAAAAGTCTCTCCGCAGTGCCGTATGATTGTTAGCCTCGCTTGCCGTATGCCGCAGTGCATATACCGAAATAAAACTCAGTAAATACAAGTTATGAACTTACTGAATATTCATTTTTACTTAAAAATTTTCACATTAAATGTTCAGAAATTCCCCCCTGTTGTTGAATACATAATTCATTTCTTCTAATCTGTTTCCAATCACAAGCTGTAACATTACTTCTGTAACAGAAGCAGTGAAAGTGGATATTGCATTTTTCAATTCATCGATGGCTTTTGGACAGTTTTTACAGACAGTTGCTTTCGCTGCTCCCCAGAAGAAAAAGTCAAGTGGTGTTAGGTCAGGCGACCGTGGAGGCCAAAGTCCCTGCGAAATTGTGCGATCGCCAAAAACATCAGCCACCAGTGACATTGAAACGCGAGCTGTACGAGCGGGTGCACCGTCTTGTTGAAAATAACCGTTCAGTATTTCACTTAACACAAGTTCTCCTATAAATGGGTACATAATATCACTGCAGTATCGTTGTGCGTTTATTGTTTCGTGAAAAATATGGGGCCCACTATCCGACCTCTAGAAATTGCAATCCAGACTCCTTTTTTCGTAGAGTGAAGTGGTTCCTCATGAATACACAATGGATTTGCAGTACTCCACACACGGGAATTTTGCGAGTTCATGTACTCGGATAAATGAAACCACGCCTCATCATTGAAAAACGTTTCATTAAGAATATCCCTTCCATTTTATTGAACGAAATTTTTGTACCATTGACAATAATGCAGTCTCTTGCCATGATCAGTATTTTCCAGTTCTTGCACGACGGTCGCTTTGTATGGGAAAAGTTCTAATTTTTTTCCTTACAGCTGTGTGGGCCGTTCCGACAGTAACATCGATTTTCTGGGCGAATTTTCTTACTGACTTGTTCGGACTCATGGACACTTTATCGGAAATATCGCGTAGTTTATCCTCAGACAAAACGATAGGACGACCACTTCTCGGTGCATCTGTCACAGAACCCGTACTTCGAAATTTGTTAGTCAAATCTCGCACGGTACCGCGATGTGGGAGTGTTGTTTCCGGGCCGACCGGTGTGGCCGAGCGGCTCTAGGCGCTTCAGTCTGGAACCCCGCGACCGCTACGGTCGCAGGTTCGAATCCTGCCTCGGGCATGGATGTGTGTGATGTCCTTAGGTTAGTTATGTTTAAGTAGTTCTAAGTTCTAGGGGACTGATGACCTCAGATGTTAAGTCCCATAGTGCTCAGAGCCATTTGAACCATTTTTTTGTTGTTTCCGGGAAAATTGAATTAAATTTTTGACGAACTGAAATTGTGTATTTAGCACCAGATTTGAACACTTGTCTGGCTTAAAACACACGTTCTTCAGTGATTAGCATTTTAACAGTGACAAAAACGAAACAAACGAACAAAGGAACTAAACTTAAACGTTCACGTCAACACGTAAAGACACACACCAACGATATTACTGACGCTGGCTGAGATAAACGAAACAGTGGAATGAAACTGCCTGGCAAATTAAAACTGTGTGCCGGACCGAGACTCGAACTCGGGACCTTTGCCTTTCGCGGGCAAATGCTCTACCAACTGAGCTACCCAAGCACGACTCACGACCCGTCCTCACGCATGAGAGCTTCTGTAATGTTTGGAAGGTAGGAGACGAGGTACTGGCAGAAGTAAAGCTGTGAGGACGGGGCGTGAGTCGTAATTGGTAGCTCAGTTGGTAGAGCACTTGCCCGCGAAAGGCAAAGGTCCCGAATTCGAGTCTCGGTCCGGCACACAGTTTTAATATGCCAGGAAGTTTCATATCAGCGCACATTCCGCTGCAGAGTGAAAATCTCATTCTGGAAACAGTGGAATGTTGGGAGAGTTCACTGGAAAGGAAGTAACCCAGGCAGGCGAACAATCATACGGTACGCGCGGTTAACAATCATACGGCACTGCGGAGAGACTTTTTGAACACCTCGTATTTGTGCGATCCGTGTACATGTCTGTTGTCCCTGAAAAGAACTGGAACGTGCAGAAAGCAGTTGAAAGCCCCGGATACAAGCACAGGACTCAGCGAGAGATGCTGCTCTGTTCCCAAAAAAATATTCCGGTGGCGGCCATCGGAAGTCCTTTCCTGTAGCTGTTTGGGAGATGGCGTGGGCTGTGTTACCTCCCGGCTGTTCTCACGACAGTCTCTTTTATTTACCATTCTGGAGCGTGAGAGGTGTGTGGAGCGACGAAGCAGCCGGTCTCACTTCCGTGTCTCCTTGGACGCAGGCTCTCATTCGAAGAATCGTTCTCTGCTTTTCATTTTAAGCCTTGTTGTGAGAAGTGCGCTAGCAAATTCCATAAGCGGCTCAGTTAGTAGAGTGTGTATTTAGTGAGTAAAGGATAACTGATCATAGAAGGCTACAACAGAGGTTTTCTAGCTTTGAATCTTTTACTATAAGTAGCTGCAGATTCTTGCATCGTTGTTGTCAGTTTAAAGCTTATCCGAAATGAGCCTTGAACACAGGGCCCTGAACATTGTGAGGAATGTTCTTGCACGAATATTCTCCTTAGTGCCTGTCCCAAGCTTGGATCTGACACTGCTTCTGACTAACAATTCCAGATATCAGAATTCAAAGCTGTGACTCCTAAATTTAATACACGCGACTTAACTTTCCCCGGCTGGTCCCCGCGGAGGTTCGAGTCCTCCCTCGGGCATGGGTGTGTGAGTTTGTCCTTAGGATAATTTAGGTTAAGTAGTGTGTAAGCTTAGGGACTGAGGACCTTACCAGTTAAGTCCCATAAGATTTCACACACATTTGACATTTTTGATCTAACTTTCCCTAATACAGAATAATATCTTTTTGTTTGTTACGCAAACGGAAAAATTTGACTTTTAATGTGTGACGAAAGTATTGAGCCAGTGTAGAATATTAGCAAAATTACCTATTTTACCAGTTGGTTTCCTTAATAATAATGATTGTCGGAGAAGTTTTATAAGTGGCACTTTATAATTAATTTCTACGACCAGTAATTGAAAAATTCGTGCAGAAATCAACCTTGAATCGAAAATCAGCCTTTTTGCACTTCAATAATAGGATATTTGACTTCATGGTTGATACTATAGCTGGAGTCACGAACGACGACGCTCGAGTTTAAGCTTGTTCTGCGCACCTACGTCACGCAAACTTCGACAGCCAAGGAGGGTTCAGTAGTGTTATGAGCGCTCTGCTGTGAATGGCTCAGCTAATGCGAGCATTAAACGTGAGTTGTTTAGTGAAATTCTGTTCCATTTGTTGCCAGTTCTCATCGATGGTGGTGGTGGTAAATGATAAATTCTGCCTAAGTAAGCGAGAGACAAACGCTATGTGATCAAAAGTATTCGGACACCTGGCTGAAAGTGAGTTACAAGTTCGTGGCGTCCTCCATCGGTAACGCTGGAATTTAGTATGGTATAGGCCCATTCTTAGCCTTGAGGACAGCTTCCACTCTCGCAGGCATACGTTCAGTCAGGGGCTGGAAGGTTTCTTGGGGAAAGGCAGCCCATTCTTCACGGAGTGCTGCACTGAGGGGAGGTATCAATGTCTGTCGGTGAGGCCGAAGTCGGCGTTACAACACATCCCAAAGGTGTTCCATAGGTTTCAGGTTAGGACTCTGAGCAGCCCAGTGCATTACAGGGGTGTTATTGTCGTGTAATCACTCCGACAGACGCCGTGCATTATGAACAGCTGCTCGATCGTGTTGAAAGATGGAACCGCCATCCCCGAATTGCTATTCAACAGTGGGAAGCAAGAAGGTGCTTAAAACATGAATGAAGGCCTATGCTGTGACAGTGCCATGCAAAACAACAAGGGGTGCAAGTCTCCTCCATGAAAAACACGACCACACTATAACACCACCGTCTCCGAATTTTACTGTTGGCGCTACACACACTGGCAGATGACGTTCAGCAGGCATTCGCCATACCCACACCCTGCCATCGGATCGCCACATTGTGTACCGTGATTCGTCAGTACACACAACGCTTTTTCCACTGTTCAATCGTCCAATGTTTACGCTCCTTACACCAAGCGAGGCGTCGTTTGGCATTTACCGGCTTGATGTGTGGCTTACGAGCAGCCGCTCGACCATGAAATCCAAGTTTTCTCACCTCCCGCCTAACTGTCATAGTAGTCGCAGTGGATCCTGATGCAGTTTGGAATTCCTGTGTGATGGTCTGGATAGATGTCTGCTTATTAAACATTACGACCCTCTCCAACTGTCGGCAGTCTAGCCAGTCAACAGACGAGGTCGGTCTGTACGCTTTTGTGCTGTACGTGTCCCTTCACGTTTCCACTTCGCTATCACACCGGAAAGGATGTTTAGGAGTGTGTAAATGTCGCGTACAGACGTTATGACACAAGTGACACCCAATCACCTGACCACGTTCGAAGTCCGTGATTTCCGCGGAGCGCCACATTCTGCTCTCTCACGGTGTCTAATGACTACTGATGTCGCTGATATGGAGTACCTGGCACCTAATAGGAAAAACGTATGTTTTTGGGAGTGTTCGGATACTTTTGATCACATAGTGTAATTTGCAGTATATACGCTTTCTTCAAGTGCAAGACACGCTCATGTGCATACCGCAGCTGTCGCTTGGGATCAGTAGCAATGCAATCTCCGTCAGTGTCTCGGCATGCGGGAACCACCATCGTTCGTGGATCGGACTATAGTGATGGTTGATAACGTAAGCAAGTAATATTTGATGTTTACCTGCGTTTTCATGATTTAAGTTTGCTTACGTCAGGGATTAGATCCAGTTTCTGGATGAATTTGACGCTTAATCCTTATCGTTGTGCCTTCTTATCAGCATGTCCTCAAAGCTCAATCGATACACTGTTTGTTATCGACTGCTTCTTGCCACGACTGGCAATATTATTATCGTCGTCGTGGTAAATCAGGAAGAAGAAGTTGCACTTTATTACCGGCAACCAGTTAGGATGCATTCTACAGGATGGAGCATTAAAATTAGTCCACCTCCCCTTTGAATGCGAATGCAATATTTCGACTTCTGAAATAGGGTAAACAGCTACAACAATGGACAATTTTATGCAGTAATTAATTGTTAGCATTCTCTGTCAGCATTTCAGTTTATTTCAATAGTGAAACGAGACGTTCTTGTTTGCGGTCTGCAAAATGACTTCCTCGATAGAATAATTATTTGAAATTGTGGAATCATGTGTGAAAACGGGTTCTATTAAGAAAAGCTGGCGCACCTACGCATCTGCGCAAAATTTCAAACGACAAAGAATTCCTTCATTTCATACACTGGGAGTTATTGCAGACATTCTCGGAAGAATTATTTAGAGCCGAAAGAAGTCTACACGTAAATTTGCCAAAGAGGCTCATATAAGTAGCAGGAGTTGCCAGCGAATATTGAAAGGTCTTAATTTTAACCCATATCTTGTGACGGTCGCGCAGCAATTAAGGGAGGATGACAATCAGGCACTTGTAGATTACTGCACGTGGACGATGGTTTGTTACTCTCTTTCCATTACATCATGAGTGATGAAGCCGGGTTTCATCTATCCCGTGAATTCACAGAACACGATGTACTGGGCAACGGAGAACACTAACGGTGTGTGTCACCAACCACTCCATGAAGAAAAAACTGACGTTTCGTGCGGTGTAACAGAAACGTACATCAGTGGACCAATATTTTTTGACACTATCCTCAACACGGCTATATGTATGGAAATTTTTGATACATTTTGTGTTTAGCTCATTAACTGAAAGACAAAACTGCTTTCTCCAGCAAGACGGGCACACGTCTAAGGTACCTCTGGAATGAGTCCATGATGTCTTCACTGAGGAACATATATGACCACCATGTTCGCCGGATCTAACAACATGTGATTTTTTTCCTGTGGAGATATTTGAGGAGAAGGTCTATGAAACAAATCTTCACACAATACGGAAACTGGAAGACAACATCAGCCGTGAAGTTGCCACCTACGATATCCGAACTTTGCGCTGGGTGTATCTGATTATGCTTAGACATGCATGTATTGATGTTGCAGGGTGTCACTTTCAACAGCTTCTATAAATATGTTTTTCACAGAATTTTTCATTGTAAATAAATGGTATGTCCATTTCATCTCTTCCTTCCGGTAATTTCACTGCATTTCCTTTATACTTACGTGGGTTACTTTTATCTGGGTTGTCGGTACAGACTGTTGCTGTTTCTCAGAATGTGTAGACCGTTTTCGATATTAGTGAGGTTATGGTTTTTTTTCATCAGATGTTCTGCAAAAGTTGAATGTGTGCTGTCAATCTTTAGAGCTCTCATGTGCTCTGTGTACATCGTTCGGAAGTTTCTGCTTGTTTGTCCTATGTGTTGGGCCTGACAGGAGTTGCAAGTGAGTTGGTATATTCCAGCGTTGCTGAAGTTATTTCTGACTGGTCTTAGTCTTTTCTGAACTTTATTGTTTGTTCTGAATGTTATTTGGATCCCTGTTCTGAATGTTATTTGGATCCCTTGCTTTTTCAAGATATTTCCTATTCTATGTGATATTTTGTTATTGAATGTGAGTGTGTACCACCTCTCTCTTTTTTCTGTAGTGGATTGGTCTGCTGTGTTGTCTGTGTGTACTGCATGTTTCCGTTTTACGTTGTTGTTGAGTTTGTTTATGATGGCTGTTTTGTAGTCGTTTTCAACTGCTATTTGTTTGATTATATTTAGTTCCTGTGTGTAGTTTTCTGGTCCTCTGTATCAAGTGGCCATGTAGTTTCTAACTGGACAAATACATTTCACTGACTAAGACCACTTGCAGTCGTGGCCGAATCGTTGGTTAATTTGATGATACGCCCTCATAACCGTAAAACTTCTATTGAAGACTACATGTAAGCGAATGGGGGAGGGTGGGGTTATAGTTCCGTCTGGGTTTGCTAATTGTACCCACTCACCTCGTAAATCCAATCGTCATTCGCTTCTTCCCTAGCAGCCTAGGAACAGCAGCTTGAGTATTGCTGTAATAAACGATAACTAACAAGGGGAACAAAGGAGTGCCAACTACCAAATTTCAAGTTTTAGCCTAGTATAATCCATTGATAAACTGACTAAACCAGAGGTTGTACAGAGATTCAGGGAGAGCATAAGGGAACAATTGACAGGAATGGGGGAAAGAAATACAGTAGAAGAAGAATGGGTAGCTTTGAGGGATGAAGTAGTGAAGGCAGCAGAGGATCAAGTAGGTAAGAAGACGAGGGCTAGTACAAATCCTTGGGTAACAGAAGAAATATTGAATTTAATTGACGAAAGGAGAAAATATAAAAATGCAGTAAATGAAGCAGGCAAAAAGGAATAGAAACGTCTCAAAAATGAGATCGACAGGAAGTGCAAAATGGCTAAGCAGGGATGGCTAGACGACAAATGTAAGAATGTAGAGGCTTATCTCACTAGGGGTAAGATAGATACTACCTACAGGAAAATTAAAGAAACCTTTGGAGAAAGGAGAACCACTTGCATGAATTTCAAGAGCTATGATGGAAACCCAGTTCTAAGCAAAGAAGGGAAAGCAGAAAGGTGGAAGGAGTATATAGAGGGTCTATACAAGGGCGATGTATTTGAGGACAATATTGTGGAAATGGAAGAGAATGTAAATGAAGATGAAATGGGAGACACGATACTGCGTGAAGAGTTTGACAGAGCACTGAAAGACCTGAGTCGAAACAAGGCCCCAGGAGTAGATAACATTCCATTAGAACTACTGACAGCCTTGGGAGAGCCAGTCCTGACAAAACTCTACCATCTGGTGAGCAAGATGTATGAGACAGGCGAAATACCCTCAGACTTCAAGAAGAATATAATAATTCCAATCCCAAAGAAAGCAGGTGTTGACAGATGTGAAAATTACCGAACTATCATTAAACTGATAGTTCGGTAATTTTCACATCTGTGTCACGGCTACAAAATACTAACGCGAATTCTTTGCAGACGAATGGAAAAACTGGTAGAAGCCGACCTCGGTGAAGATCAGTTTGGATTTTTTAGAAATGTTGAAACACCTGAGGCAATACTGATCCTACGACTTATCTTACAAGAAAGATTAAGGAAAGGCAAACCTACGTTTCTAGCATTTGTAGACTTAGAGAAAGCTTTTGACAATGTTGATTGGAATACTCTCTTTCGAATTCTGAAGGTGGCAGGGATAAAATACAGGGAGCGAAAGGCTATTTACAATTTGTACAGAAAGCAGATGGCAGTTAAAAGAGTCGAGGGGTATGAAAGGGAAAAAGTGGGTGGGAAGGGAGTGAGACAGGGTTGTATGTTATTCAATCTGTATATTGAGGAAGCAGTGAAGGAAACAAAAGAAAAATTCGGAGAAGGTATTAAAATCCATGGAGAAGAAATAAAAACCTTGAGGTTCGCCGATGACATTGTAATTCTGCCAGAGAGAGCAAAGGACTTGGAGGAGCAGTTGAACGGAATGGATAGCGACTTGAAAGGAGGATATGAGATGAACATCAACAAAAGTAAAACGACGATGATAGAATGTAGTCAATTAAGTCGGGAGATGCTGAGGGTATTAGATTAGGAAATGAGACACTTAAAGTAGTAAAGGACTTTTGTTATTTGGGGAGCAAAATAACTGATAATGGTCGAAGTAGAGAGGATATAAAATGTAGACTGGCAATGGCAAAGAAAGCGTTTCTGAAGAAGAGAAATTTGTTAACATCGAGTATAGATTTAAGTGTCACGAAGTCATCTCTGAAAGTATTTGTATGGAGTGTAGCCATGTATGGAAGTGAAACATGGACGATAAATAGTTTGGACAAGAAGAGAATAGAAGCTTTAGAAATGTGGTGCTACAGAAGAATGCTGAAGATTAGATAGGTAGATCACATAACTAATGAGGAGATATTGAATAGGATTGGGGAGAAGAGAAGTTTGTGGCACAACTTGACTAGAAGAAGGGATCGGTTGGTAGGACATGTTATGAGGCATCAAGGGATCACCAATTTAGCATTGGAGGGCAGCGTGGAGGGTAAAAATCGTAGAGGGAGACCAAGAGATGAATACACCAAGTAGATTCAGAAGGATGTAGGTTGCAGTAGGTACTGGGAGATGAAGAAGCTTGCACAGGATAGAGTAGCATGGAGAGCTGCATTAAACCAGTCTCAGGACTGAAGACCACAACAACAACAATCCATTGATGTATTTTTTAACACTTGTTCGCTACACGGGCCTGCTCTGTTACACTCTTCACAAAATAACAGATATGTTGATACGCTGATACGTACAGTAAAACTACACCACAATAAATCATCCCACACTGCAATCCAGATGCGGCGTTCGTGGCAATATAGGTAATCTAAGTTTCATTTACTTGCGCGGATGAGATGCTTGCGGCCATCTAATCACGTTCTCGCAATTGTTCTCGTGGTTTATGACTTCGCGATCCGCGGATTACGTCTCGTGGCGTACACGAATGATTGCACAGCATCAAACACCTTTATAGTCACAAAATTTACTTGTTCTCTTAGCGTGATTGCTTAACATCTTCACACCACGCATACGGTTAAACACCACCACGTGACTCCCTCACTCGTTCTGGAGCGAAAAAAACAAAGAAGCGACTATAGCGATGTTATCATAATCGATATCAGTGCTATTCGATACATGCTTACATACATAATATGTTTTTTTTTGTAACATTCGTGATGATACTTTCCACCGTTCTTCTTTTAGTGTGTCACTCATGTTTTACACAACGTGGCTGTGGACAAACAATGTAACAGAGGAATATTTGCAGCAGATTTACTAGGCCCAGTAAAATGAGCAAGTCTTAATTGTATGTTGAATTTATTTTTCCACACGGTCATCATCCGTCGCTGCCAAGTGTCGGAGTGTGGGTAACGCTGGAGCACGCACTCATGTGCTGGTAGCGAATTACAGCACCCGTCAGCTGACACTGACAGCTAACACGCGAACCAATCAACGCATCATCCGATCGATGCTTCTGGTCCGGCCGCCGCGCCGGCAGCGAACACAGGCCCTTACATTCAGCACTCCAAGCCATTGCGTAAAACGAAGTGCCCTTCCTATTCCATACCCCTGCCCCGACCCCCCCCCCCCCCCTCTCTTCTCTCCCAAAAAAATCTAGAGAAATATTCGCGTGGGAAGGTATACCAGTCATCATAACCGTGCGATGTTATGCACAGTATTATAGGCGGATGTATGCCGTCATATTCCAACCAGGGAACCAGCCATACTGTCACTTTGTAAGTAGGCTGTTTAGGTTTTTTTTTATTGGTAACGCCACGTAGCGCTCTGTATGAAAATCACTGGCTGTGCTGTGTGCAGTCTGTGGCTGGTTTGCATTGTTGTTTGCCATTGTAGTGTTGGGCAGTTGGCTGTTAACAGCGCGTAGCGTTGCGCAGTTGGAGGTGCGCCGCCAGCAGTGGTGGATGTGGGGAGAGAGATGGCCGAGTTTTGAGAGCGGATGATCTGGACGTGTGTCCATCAGAGACAGTAAATTTGTAAGATTGGATGTCATGAACTGATATATATATATATATATATATATATATATATATATATATGACTTTTGAACAGTATTAAGGTAAATGCATTGTTTGTTCTTTATCAATATCTTTCATTTGCTAACTATGCCTATCAGTAGTTAGTTCCTTCAGTAGTTTGAATCTTTTATATAGCTGGCAATAGTGGCGCTCGCTGTATTGCAGTAGTTCGAGTAATGAAGATTTTTGTGAGGTAAGTGATTTGTGAGAGGTATAGGTTAATGTTAGTCAGGGCCATTCTTTTGTAGGGATTATTAAAAGTCAGACTGCGTTGCGCTAAAAAATATTGTGTGTCAGTTTAGTGTTGATCAGAATAGGTGAAGAGCGAAATGTCTAAGTACGTTCAATTCTGCTCAGCTGTATGAAAATCAAATAATGTAAGAGATTTATCAGCACAGTCAGTTTTAAATTTTTCAGAGGGGATGTTTCAACTTGTCAGTCCAAAGTATGGCCTGACATGTTTCAAATGCACAATACGTTCTTGAAGGTTGAAGGGTTTTCAGATACTGAAAAATAAAAATACTGAGAACGATCATGTATCCACCCAATTTTTTAGAAAATACGACTAATGAGCGTAGCTAAACCGTTACACTGTTATGCGCAAATGGCAATTAGAAAGCTCTGTAATTAGCTTGTAGCTTCTTGAGGGGCTAAATAGTTCATAAAACGTCATAAAAAAGGTTTTAAAAAACCGCTAGCAGTGATAATTTTTTATTAAATTGCTTAAATTATTTAATACTGCAACATATTTCCAGGTATAACCTCACCACAAGGCAAAAAATGACATTACAAAATATGTAGCATGAATGCACGTGGATATAAATGTAGTAATTTTTTGTCTTGGCATATGTTGTCACTTGCGAAGGCAGAGAACTGGTACATTCAGATCAACATGTATTCATGTTAAATGTTATTATATTGCCATTTGTTAGCACAATGATGTCATACTCCGAAAAATGTTCCAATATTTAAAAAAAATTGGTAAGTTGATAAAGAATTGTGACTGGCAGCGGTCTCCGAGAAACCTGATTATAAGTTTTAACGAACAGTCATGGTCAGATAATAGCCAGCATGGCTAATTTCGACGGCTCTTACATAATATTTGTTTCTTTCCATAAACTAATTTTCGAGCCTTTTCAGGTCTATCTTCACACGGGGCTTAGCGTGATCCTGAATAGTGCTCCTATAATGAGATAGGAGACACTTCAATGTATCGCCTTG
Source organism: Schistocerca piceifrons (assembly GCF_021461385.2). Classification (NCBI taxonomy): domain Eukaryota; kingdom Metazoa; phylum Arthropoda; class Insecta; order Orthoptera; family Acrididae; genus Schistocerca; species Schistocerca piceifrons. The sequence continues at coordinate 125,040,739 of NC_060139.1, read as the reverse complement.
AGTCTTAATCGTAAGTTGTTTCGAAAAATGAATTTCTTCACTTAGTGCGGCGGTGCAGGCGGCATTGATATTAATGTCTACCTCCCAGCTTCCATTTTTAATGCTTATCTGCCGTAGAACTAATCAATATTCAATACAGACACTAAGTGTACCATAAACCCACCAGTATGCAGCATGTGCCGTATAACAGATGTATACTGCAAAGATCAGAGCTCAAAGCTGTAACAGTATACGCTTGGAAACAGTTATTTGACTTTTATGTACAAAGCATAATGGTAGTGTGGGAAAATACACTGAGGTAGCAAAAGACATGGGATTCTTCCTAACATCGTGTAGAACCTCCTTTTGCCAAGCGCAGTGCAGAAATGAGACGTGGCATGCACGCAACAAGTCGTTGGAAGTCCCCTGCGAAATACTGAAGCAGCCTTTACGGCGCCCATAATTGCGAAAGTATTGCTGGTGCAGGATTTTGTTCGGGAAATGATCTCTCGGTTATGCCTCATAAAAGTTAGATGGCATTCATGTCGGTCGATCTGTGTGATCAAATCATTTCCTGGAACTGTCCAGAATGTTCTTCAAATCAATTGCGGGCAGTTGTAGCCCGATGATATGTCACATTGCCATGCATAAAAATTCCATCTTTGTTTGGGAACATGAAACCATGAATGGCTGTAAATGGCCTCCAAGTTGCCGTACATAACCATTTCCAGTCAGTGATCGGTTCAGTTTGATCAGAGGACACAGTCTGTTCCATGAAAACACAGCCCATACCATTATAGACCCACCACCAGCTTGCATAGTGCGTAGTTGACAACTTGGGTCCATGCCTTCGTGGGGCTTGCTCCACACTCCAAACCTAACATCAGCTCTCACTAACTAAAATCGGGACTTATCTGACCAGGTCACGGTTTTCCAGTCGTCTAGGTTACAACCGATATAGTCACGCACCCAGGAGATGCGCTGCAGGCGATGTGTTGTCAGCAAAGTGATTCGCATCGGTCGTCTGCTGCGTAGCCCATTAACGCCAATTTTTGCCTCAATGTCCTAACGGATACGTTCGAAGTACGCCCCAAATTGATTTCTGCGGTTATTTCACGCAGTGTTGCTTGTCTGTTAGCACTGACAAGTTTTACGCAAATGCCACTGCTCTCGGTCGTTAAGTGAAGACCGTAGGCCACTGCGTTGTCTGTGGTGAGAGATAATGCCTGAAATTTGGTGTTCTCGGCACACTCTTAACACTGTGGATCTCATTATACTGAATTCCCTAACGATTTCCGAAATGTAATGTCTCATGCGTCTAGCTCCAACTACGTTCTTACAGTAATTACTGGTTCGGAAAGTTTCAGCTGTTTATGAATCTAATGGACAACCGTTTAACGTGAACTGTTGCTTTGCCTCTGGTCTTATACTAACATGACCTTAGGTTATCGGCTTATGGTAAACACGGATTCAGTTTGTTGAAGCTGCTTTGATTATATGTACGTGAGTATTGCTTGTAATGGACAGCAATTACGTATCGAATTTCCGGTTAACGTACGTTGATGGTGTTCTAGCTTACTCATAATGGATGAACTTAATCTTGCCTTAAATTATTTATATAAGGGTTATTTAATGTCAGTCCAGTGTTATAAATTGAATCAGTGAACGCAGATATGGAAGTACAATTGGCTCTTTGACTGCTAACAGAAATTAACTCTCGCCGCACGGGCGGTAATACAAATCATACCACATGTAAAGAATCGGAGTGAACGAGTCCAAAACTGGTCTAAATCTACACTGGTACTCTACGAACTATAATACTATGAGAAACGTAGGGTGAATAGTGTCAAATATCATTAGCTATGATTTTCTTTCCTTTCGCGGATGGTGCATAGTAGCACGTACACATTTGTAATGGCCTCAGCTTCTTGTGTTTGTCATAGTAGTCACATGCGATACGTGGGAATGGTAGTAGTTTATACACACGGACCACTTTCGGAAGGTTATTCATTGCTTTTTAAGACCAATATTTCTCATGCTGCAGAACATCTTCGTTTTAGCGTATTTCACAGTAATTTGTCGACGATGTGTGCTGTTACCCAAAACTTAAGTGTCCTTACGATAAAACGTTTCATCACTATACATGGCAGTCCAATTATCTCCAAAAAACTATATTGTTTATAGGAAACGTGTAATCTCTGCTATGATTTAGTCAAAGATCGTAAGATTGCAGTGCATTACGCTCATAATGTGTCAGTTGTGTTTGTACTTTTTTGTGAGCTGAGCGTAATCTTTTGATGAAAGTTACAACATAATGCTAATTGGATATTATTTTGCACATGGAAACCTCAGATTTCTCGAGGCAAGTATTAAGGACAGTTCAGTTTACAAACTGCTGAACATATGATGAAATGTCATTTGTGCATTGTCAGGAGACAATATTTATTTAACAAGGCATCATAAAAAAGATACAAGTTGGCCAAAAGCAACCTGAAAACTGCTGGAAAATCACCAAAAATGGAAAGAGAAAAAAATGACCTCCGCCTGGTGACTCTCCATCCAGTCCAGATAATGATAGCTGTAGGACACTCGGAAGTATCAGTCTAAGATCCAAAGAAATGTCCACCCACAAGCGAGAGTATTAAAATCCTGATATTTAGCTGCCCAAGCATCGGCAACAAAGTCTCATAGCGTGAAGAGCTCCCAAAAAGCAATGAAAGTCACGCAATATCAGGTACAATAAGCTGTTTAAAGTTGAGGTTGACAGCAGTGAGGTTTTTGGGGAAAATTTAAGCGTATATCTAAAGGATAGGCTAATGGGGAATAGAGATGGTGTATTTGTCGCGGTAGACAAGATACTTAAATCCACCGAGACAGAAATTGGAGCTGCATTCGAGATTGTGGAGGCAAGACTCAGGATCAGGGGTGGGCATAAAATTATGATTGGATCCCTCTATCAACTGCCGGACTCACCCTCTGATGTAATCGAAAACAATAAGGTCTCCCAGAAAACTTTAAGCGCCGTTCGAGAGTGAAACGGTAGAGAGACAACTTTAAGGGGGTTCATTGATCCCTCTGGCAGCCACTTTATTGTGAATAGCAGAGTAGTCACGTAGATGTAGATGAATCGATAAACCTCAGTTCACTTGTACGTAGATTTTCCAATGTTACTGTAATCACCGGAGAGGATTTTTACGGTCAAACTATCTACTGGAATAATTACAGTTTTGCTGGTGATGGAAAGACAAGAGATTCTGTGAAACATTACTAAATTCCTAGAACAAATAGTTCCGAAGCTCATCACATATATTAGATCTAATATTAGATCTAATGGCCTGAAATACAGATGCCCTCTTTGCGGATGTCCACATCGAAATTTCTGTCAGTGACGATGACGCAGTTGTAACAACAATGATTACAAAAGTACAAAGGGCAACTAAAACAACTAGAAATATTTATATGCTCAGTGAACTGGATAAAAAGCATTCGTGCCATTTGTCAGTGAGGAATTGGAACTTTTAGCGCAAGCCAGGAGTATGTAGAGGAACTATGACTCAAGTTTAAAAGGAGAGTTGACTATATGCTGGAGAGAACAGTTAATAATGGGAGGGACCCTCCAAGTTATATAGTCACTGTAAAGAAACTTCCAGAGACACATAGACTACTGCATAAAAGGTATAAAATGAAGTATAGGCTTAGAGAGAGAGATCCTAAATGAAACGAATTTGGAAGTCGAGAGAGCAAAGTTTGAAGCCTTCAGTGAGTACCGTAGCAGAATATTGTCTAAGGATCTCACACAAAACCCCAAAAAACTGTGGCCGTATATAAAGGCTGTTAGTGGCACTAAAGTTACTGCCTAGTCTCTAGTAGATGAGACAGGAATTGATGGACATTGAGGGTAGCAAAGCGAAAGCAGAAGTGCTTAATTCTGTTTTCAACTGTCGCTTTAGAAAATAAAATCCAGGATAGCTGCCCCAGTTAAGTCCTCATAGCACTGAAAAGATGAATGAAATAAGTATTAGTGATGTTGAAAAACAGCTGAAATTGTAAAAGTTTAACAAAGACTCAGGGCGACATGTTATCCCTGTCAGATTCTATACTGAATTTTACCTGTAATCTATCATAGATCCCTCAAGGAAAAAACTGCGCCCTCGTTACAGCCGTCTGCAAGAAGGCAGTAGTAGTGATCCATAGATCTACCTTAGAGTATCCCTGACATCCATCTGTTGTATAATCTTAGAGCGTCTTCTGAGCTCAAACGTGTATCTCGAACAGAATAAACCCCTCCATGCCAACCGACATGGATTCGGAAAACATCGATAATGTGAAACCTTACTCTCACTTTTTTCGTACGTCATACTGAAAGCTGTGGATGAAGGGAGTCAGGTAGCTGCATTAGTTCTCGATTCCCGAAAAGCATTTGACTCACTACCACATCTAAACTTACTATCAAAAGTACGATCGTATGGGGCATCAAGCGAAATTTGTGACTGAATTGAGGAATTTTTGATAGAGAGGACACAACAAGTTCTGGAGAATCATCAGTAGATATAGAAGTAAGTTCGTGTGTGACCCTAGGGAAATGTGTTGGGACGCTTGCTGTTCATGATGTATGTTAACCCTAGCAGTACCAACACATTTTCCAACACGGTCATTACCCAGGGGTGGGGGGTACTTTGTGCCCCACCCTAAAAAAACAGAAAAAAACAAAATTCGTTAATTAGTGTTGAATTTTAACCATAGCATACTTTTAAAAGAGATATTGATATGTAAGTCTGGTCCTGCACCTGAAAATATTGACATTCATTGAGGAAAGTGCCATCTACTACTAAGTCTTAAATTTTTGGATTAAATATGACTGAAAATTTGAAAAGTTTTCGGACTCTGGTAGAAGAGTTTCAAAATTTAAAAATGTAAAGTAACTGCCTAGATTAAAATATTTTCAAAATGTAGACATAAAGTAGCCCACCCACCAGGTTAGCCGAGAGCGCTAATGTGCTGCTTCCTGGACTCGGGTAGGCGCGCCGGCCCCAGATCGAATCCGCCCACCAGATTATCGACGAGGGCAGGTGTGCCGGCAATCCTGGATGTGGTTTTGAGGCGGTTTTCCACATCCCTCAGGGTGAACACAGGGCTGGTCCCCACGTCCCGCCTCAGTTACACGACACGCAGACATTTGACACACATCCACACTTTTCGATGTTTGACACTAGACGCAGACAGATGGGGTACTCTGATTCCATCCCTGGGCGTACGGGGTGGCGGCAGGAAGGACATCTGGCCACCCCTTCAAATTAACATTCCAAATCCGATTTAACCACTCCAACTCCGCGTACAATGCGGGACAAAGGCGCAAGCGATATAATAGACATAAAGTAGCCCCACCGCCGCCCCAGATCCGCACCCTGTTGTAAGTAGGCTGTTTAGGTTTTTATGTTGGTAACGCCACGTAGCGCTCTGTATGAAAATCACTGACTGCGCTGTGTGCAGTCTGTGGCTGGTTGGACTCATTGTTGGAATATTCGCTAGTGTAGTGTTGGGCAGTTGGATGTGAACAGCGCGTAGTGTTGTGCAGTTGGAGGTGAGCCGCCAGCAGTGGCGGATGTGGAGAGAGAGAGATGCCAGAGTTTGACAGGTCACTATAAGTGGACGATCTGGACGTGTGTCAGCCAGAATAAGGAAATTTGTAAAGATGGATGTCATGAATTGTTATATATAAAGACTTATGATGACTTTGGAACATTATTAAGGTAAATATATTGTTTGTTCTCTATCAAAATCTTTCATTTGCTAACTATGCCTCTCAGTAGTTAGTGCCTTCAGTAGTTTGAATCTTTTATTTAGCTGGAAGTATTGGCGCTCGCTGTATTGCAGTAGTTCGAGTAACGAAGATTTTTATGAGGCAAGTGATTCACGAAAGGTATACGTTATTGTTAGTCAGGGCCATTCTTTTGCAGGGATTGTTGAAAGTCAGATTGCGTTGCGCTAAAAATATTGTGTGTCAGTTTAATGATGATCAGAATAAGTAAAGAGAGAACTGTTTGAGTACGTTGAGTTTTGCTCAGCTGTTTGTAAATCAAATAACGTAAGAGGTTTACCAGCACAGTAATTCATAAATTTTTCTAAGGGGACGTTTCACCGTATTGTGAGGATTAATCACCTTGTGAACAAGTTTAAAAGTAGCTTCAGACTTTTCACAGATGATACAGTTGTCTACAGTGAAGTACTCCTGAGAGAAGCTGGATAAAGATTCAGTCAGAGCTCGATCAGATTTCAAAGTGGTGCAGAGATTGGTAACAGGATTTAAAAGTTTCCAAAGGTAAAACTGTGCACTTCACAAAACGGAAAAATGTAGATCAGATGACTCTAATGTCATTGAACCATAACTGGAATCTGTGAATTGTTACAACTACACTGCGCGAAAGAATTAAAGGATCAATTCTTCGAAACCATATAATTCCCATCAATTGCGCCGCTTAAGTTTGAAATTTGGCTCAAAGTTACATACAATCTTCCTCTGTAATGTTGCGAAAGTGTGGCACCCTGCGACGTGAACCACGAGCTCTGCGACAATTCAAACAGCAAGGTGTCGACACGTGTGAAGAAAAGGCCACAGCTCAGAAGGTCATGTGACGTATGAGGTGGGCTGATGACGTCACATTGGCACCAAATTTCACCACAGTTAGGTAAACAATACCGTCACAAGTACAACAGACGTGTAAGTAATTTTTCTGGAGTATGTATGGTTATGTACTTGACGCAGTTAGACGGTATGACAAGCCGTTTTCACGTGTTTCCAATTGTGGAAACGACAGCAAAGCAGCATAACAGAAGTAACGAATTGCAGAGAAATTACAAGTCTAGGAAACTGTCGAACAAACACATCCTCTGCGGGAATAGAAAATATTTACAGGGAACGGAGTGCAATAAAAATGCTGTAAAACACCAAACGAGCCCTTACTGCGAATGTACAGATGGCGCAGTTACACCAGAGAGAAAATACGCAATTCGCGAAATAGTGTAAACGTGAGGAAGCCGTAATATTATGCTTGTAGCAGCACAACCAGGAAAACACCTACAGATGTTCACAAATATTTTTGATGAGGCTTATGTTTTATTGAATTCGTCCACAAAATTAGGGAAAGTGATACACAGTTTAGTACGTGGCTAGGATTCTGACCCTACAAAGTACCAGGAAAGTGATGAAATACTGTGACAGTGTTTCTGCAAATGTTTTCCGACGACTAGCTGCACTTCTGGAAGTTCCTGTTAATTCTGCGCTAGCGTTTTTAAAGTTTGTAGCATCAAGAAGGATGGATGTGACTGGACAAATTTCGTGACAAAACACGTACGCTTAGTACAACAGAACTGTCCATGATCTCTAATACTAAGAACTCAGTATGATGTGAACTTTTGAACGATGTGGCGTACAATGGAATATTGTTTTACTGAAGATGATGATGTTACTGTTGCTCCTTTCATTCATCGCATTGGTCGTCGGTAATGCAGATGCCAGACTGAGATTCATTGGAAGAATCCTAAGGAAATGCAATCCGAAAACAAAGGAAGTAGGTTACAGTACACTGCTTGAATACTGCTCACCGGTGTGGGATCCGTACCAGATAGAGTTGATAGAAGGGATAGAGAAGATCCAACGGAGAGCAGCGCACTTCAGTACAGGAGCATTTAGTAATCGCGAAAGCGTTACGGAGATGATAGATAAACTCCAGTGGAAGACTCTGCAAGAGAGACGCTCAGTAGCTCGGTACGGGCTTTTGTTGAAGTTTCGAGAACATACCTTCACCGAGGAGTCAAGCAGTATATTGCCCCCTCCTACGTATATCTCGCGAAGAGACCATGAGGATAAAATCAGAGAGATTAGAGCCTACACAGAAGCATACCGACAATCCTTCTTTCCACGAACAATACGAGACTGGAATAGAAGGGAGAACCGATAGAAGTACTCAAGGTACCCTCCGCCACACACCGTCAGGAGGCTTGCGGAGTATGGATGTAGATGTAGATATCAAAATGACAGATATAGAAATAAATGACCGAGGCGCAGAAAACTAACTAAAATGCATTAACAGAGGAAAGCAAGTGGACCTGATGTGATAGCTTTACTATTCTACACACAGCGAATGAACTTACTCATGTTTTTTTAGCACTCTGTCTTCCGTCGCAGGAGGAGCGAAGCGCGCCAAGTGACTGGAAAAATACACGGGTCATTCCTAATTTCAAGAATAGCTGTCGAACTGACAGCTACAGGCCTATATCACTGGCTACAGTCTGCTGTAGAGTTTTAGAAGATTTTTGTGCTCGCGAATTCTCTCTTTTTTGGATATCAAAACTCCCCTCCGTAGGAATAAGCATGTATTCCGCAAACAACGACCGTACATGAGACCCAGGAAGCAGCACATACCGGGCCAGGTTGAATCCGTGTTCATTGATTTGCAGAAGGCGTTTGATACTGGTCGCACTAATGAACAGAACAAGAGCGTACACAAAATCACAAAAGCTTTGTTACTGCTCTGAAGACTTGTTAGCAAAGAGAACAAAGTGCGCCACTGTAAAGGAATGAAATCTTTGGATGTAAACTCGAAGTTTAGAGAGTGTTACTCCTCATTACTGTTAATAAAACATCTAAATAACCTTTTGTGCGAGAGGCGTTCAATAAGTAACGCAGCATTTTCTGTTCTGGAAGCAGATTGGTTTTATTCAAGGATTTCAATACACCATATTATTCTCCACTGTCTTGGTTACAAAACTATTTTTCAACGTTATTTGGGTTCAGTGCGTCGACTTTACGCCGTCTTACCGGGAGGGAGTGTATGTCCGTACGGTACCACTCTGTTGGTGGACATTGAAGCAAACGGCCTGCTACACCGGTAACGTCTCCATCATCCACGTACTGCTTCCCGCGGAGTGCATCCCTCACTGGGCCAAACAAACGCTCTTTATGGTCTCCTGTTAGTCGGCGAGGAACCCATTGGGGACACACTTTTGAGTACGGACGAGTTTGCCGACAACACCAACACAGATGTCCAGTTCAGCAGCGAGGTGTATGATTGTGATCCGTCGATCATCTCGATTGAGAGTGTCCACACGTTCCAACATTGCAGGACACACTGCTGTGTGCGGTCGGCCAGTACACGGGAGGTCTACATCTACATCTACATCTACATGGTTACGGTGCAATTCACACTTAAGTGCCTGACAGAGGGTTCATCGAACCTTTTTCATACTACTTCTCTACCATTCCACTCTCGAATGGCACATGGGAAAAAGGAACACTTAAATCTTTACGTTGGAGCTCTGATTTCTCGTATTTTATTATGAAGATCACTTCACTCTACGTAGGCGGGTGTCAACAAAATATTTTCGCATTCGGAAGAGAAAGTTGGTGATTGAAATTTCATAAATAGATCTCGCCGCAAAGGAAACCGCCTTTGTTTCAGTGACTGCCACCCCAACTCGCGTATCATTTCAGTGACACTCTCACCCCTATTGCGCGATAACACGAAACGAGCTGCCTTTCTTTGCTCTTTTTCGAGGTCCTCCGTCAATCATAGCTGGTAAGGATCCCATACCGCGCAGCAGTATTCCAGCACAAGACGGACAAATCTAATGTAGGCTGTCTCTTTAGTGGGTTTGCCGCATCTTCTAAGTGTTCTTCCAACAAAGCGCAGTCGTTGTTTCGCCTTCCGCACAATGTTATCTATGTGGTCTTTCCAATTTAAGTTGCTCGTAATTGTAATTCCTAGGTATTTAGTCTAAATGACAGCCCTTAGATTTGTGCGATTTATCGTATACCCAAAATTTATCGGATTTCTTTTAGTATCCATGTGGGTGACCTCGCACTTTTCTTTGTTTAGTGCCAATTGCCACTTTTCGCACCACACAGAAATTCTCTCTAGATCATATTGTAATTGGAATTGATCGTCTGATGATTTTACTAGACGGTAAATTACAGCGTAATCTGCAAACAATCTAAGGGGGCTGCTCAGATTATCACCTAGATCATTTATGTAAATCAGGAACAGCAGAGGGCCTATGACACTACCCAGCGGAACGCCAAATAACACTTCTGTTCTATTCGATGATTTACGGTCTATCACTAAGAACTGTGACCTTTCTGAGAGGAAATCACGAATCCAGTCGCACAACTGAGGCGATACTCCATATGCACGCAATTTGATTAATAGTCGCTTGTGAGGAACGGCATCGGAAGCCTTCCGGAAATCTTGGAATATGGAATCGATCTGAGACCCCTTGTCGACAGCACTCATTACTTAATGTGAATAAATACCTAGCTGTGTTGCAGAAGAATGATATTTTCTGAATCCGTTTTGGTTATGTATCAATAACTCATTTTCTTCAAGGTGATTCATAATGTTCGAGTACAGTATATGCTCAAAAATCCTACTGCAAATTGAGGTCAGTGATATCGGTCCGTAATTCAATGGGTTACTTAGATTTCCTTTCTTGAATATTGGTGTGACCTGTGCTACTTCCCAGTCTTTTTGAAACAGTGAGCGGTTGTATATGATTGCTACCGCTCACTTGACGAAAGGCCTGTTCCTGATGACTGGAAAGTAACACAGGTCACACCAACATTCAAGAAAGGAAATAGGAGTAACAGGTTTGCGCGACCTTGTTGCAATGATGACAGACTCCTCACCCAACGACTCATTTTGCTTTTGTTGACTGCCAGGTCTCCGTAGAAAATCGTCAAGTGCCTATGAATATCTGCGATGCTTTGGTTTTCCGCAAAGGATGAGAACTATATACCGGTTGATGTATGATTACACAGTTCAAAAATGGTTCAAATGGCTCTGAGCACTATGGGACTTAACGTCTTTGGTCATCACTCCCCTATAACTTAGGACTACTTAAACCTAACTAACCTAAGGACATCACACACATCCATGCCCGAGGCAGGATTCGAACCGCTCGGCCATCCCGGGCGGTTTACACAGTTCCAGAATAGTCATGAACAGCAATAACATCCATAAAATATGTGAGGGTGTAAGAGTAGAGCAGTTTAAAATGTAACGACCAAATGAAATTAATCGTAGGCATGGAAGAAGCCATACCAGGCTGGGCACAAGATCTGCAGTAGCAGATGCCTCACTGGAAGCCCAGCACGTCACATTCAACATCCTTGATATGCTAAATTTTAATCGTGACCCAAAAATACATTTAGTTCCAATCCCTGGTTCTGATGAGGGTCTGTAGGAGCTTTTCCTTGATCATCAGACTAATGCCGGAATGAGAAATTCCCTCCCAAATGTTCCCAACTGTTTGCACTTCTTCCCCACTCTGGTATACTGGAAACAGATCCAGTTTGCGGAGTAACAACTACACAGTACTGAATATTCATTTACTGTGTGAAGTCAGTTACTTTAGTTGATTCCGAATTTTGCCTTTGCTCTGCTCATCTATGAGTGCTGTGGTAGTGTATGTCAAACCATTTCATTTAACTCACGGTATCCACTACACCTCTGCTCTGAAAACAACTGTGAAATGCGTGGGAGAGGGAATGTCCCATTGTACCAGTTGTAAAAGCTTCCTCCCGTTCCACTCACGTATGGAGCGTGGAACAAATGATTGTTTAAATGTCTCCAAGCGCGTTGTAATAACTGTAATCTTGTCCTCACGGGACCGGTACGTAATGGGTTGCAGTATCTTCTTAAGAGTCATCAGCTTAAGCCGGTTCTTAAAATTTTGTAAGTAGGCTTTATCGCGATAGCTTATGCCCATCTTCAAGAGCCTGCCACTTCAGTTTTCCCTCAGCTCAGTGACAATTTCCCACAGGTCAAACAAAACCCGTGACCTTTCGTGCTACCCTTCTCTGTATACGTTAGGACGGATTGCACAGGTGTTTTGTATGCAATCTCCTTTCTTTTTTTTAAAAAAATCTTATGGGACTTAACTGCTAAGGGCATCAGTCCCTAAGCCTACACACTACTTAACCTTAAGGACAAACACGCACACCCCTGCCCGAGGGAGGACTCGAACCTTCGCCGGGACTAGCCGCACAGTCCATGACTACAGCGCCCCACACCGCTCGGCTAATCCCGCGCGGCAATCTCCTTTATAAACAGATTGCATTTCCTCAGTTTTCTACCAATGATCTACCGTCAACCGCCTGGTTCACCTACGACGAAGCCTATGTGATCATTCCATTTCGTATCACCGCAAAGTATTATACCTAGGCACACTGCGCAACAGAATAAAGGATCACTTCTTGGAAACCCTGTAATTCCCACCCATTCCGACGCTTAAGCTCGAAATTTGCCTCAGAGGTGTGTAAAACCTTACTCTGTAGCGGCGTAAAAACGATGCGAGCGGCGGCGTCATCTTCGGTCTCTCGACAAAATTTCAGATATCAAGCTGTCGACACGAGCAAAAAAAAAAAAAAAGTTCATTTGATATGTAAGTTAGGTTAATGGCGTCACATGGGATTGGCACCAAATTTCACCACCATTCTGCCCAACGACACCGAAGACGAGTCACACGTTCGAAAGGTTGTCACACCCCCTCTTACCCACATTTCACTACTTCTTTTGCCGCACATTGCGGAATTTCGAAAGAAATAGGTGCAATGGAATGAGGGTGGTGTGGTGCGTCCCTCAACTACGTACCCTCAGACTCAAAGTTGAAATACTGAAAAGTTTGGCTGGTTTCGTTGTCTAGGGCTGGGATACGTTGTTGCCGCATTACGAGCCAAATACTGCTGAGTCTACAGTATACAACATAGATAGACACATGAATCGAATGGTCGAAGGTTCCTATCACTCGGAAATTGCGAATGTAACGTAGAAATTTATAAATAAAAGACTTAAATTAAAGCCGGCCGGTGTGGCCGTGCGGTTCTAGGCGCTTCAGTCTGGAACCGCGTGACCGCTACGGTCGCAGGTTCGAATTCTGCCTGGGGCATGGATGTGTGTGATGTTCTTAGATTAGTTAGGTTTAAGTAGTTCTAAGTTCTAGGGGACTGATGACATCAGATGTTAAGTCCCATAGTGCTCAGAGCCATTTGAACCATTTTTTGAACTTAAATTAAATAAAATCTGCAGGTACTATCTTAACGGCTTTAAATGGTGAGTAAGACAGTAGAGGTACTTTTGAGAATGCGGTATATTTCTGCAAAACACTTATTGGTGTCGATGACCCAGCAGTTAAATAAAATATAAGTTGAATAACAGGGAAACAATAGATTCCTACTTCACGTAATTAGTTATGAACAACATAGGTCGCGAGATATTCACTTTGGAACGCATACTACGTCTTCACTGCAGAAGCTACGGAAATCACACAAGAGCACAGGTCGGCACTCCGAAATATTTCTATCCTCCGCGACCACGCGTAAACTGCTCCCCTGTCCAAGTATTTCCGCCGACTATTCACGAGCGCTGTGACTGGCTAGCTTCAAATGGTTCAAATGGCTATGAGCACTATGGGACTTAACATCTGAGGTCATCAGTCCCCTAGAACTTAGAACTACTTAAACCTAACTAACCTAAGGACATCACACACATCCATGCCCGAGGCAGGATTCGAACCTGCGACCATAGCAGTCGCGCGGTTCCGGACTGAAGCGCCTAGAAGCGCACGGCCACGGCGCCCGGCTGTTGGCTAGCCAACGCACCCACACAAACGTAATGAAACACATTCGAAATACTGGTTTTTCATTTAAATAACTTGAAAGTAAATAAATATTCCTATAGCTGGACCATAAACACGCTCTAGCACACATTATTAGATACATAAACAAATTAAATAAACATATATCAAAGGAATTGAACAAAAGGTAGGCCAGTAGCTTAATTTCTCTGTGCTTTCTAAAACACAGTAAATATTTAACCAATTTCATCATGAATAGTGTATATCGGATATAAACAAAGACGTAGACGAATAAATATATTTATATGGATGCTGCTACCGTTTCTTCGTGTCACTGTGGAGTACTTATGGCCTGACGCGATCGATAGTAATCGGCCACTTTGATCTTCAATAACTCATGTACTATTCAAGTTACATGCCTGTAATTTATACCAATTTAGATTTACACTAATAGCTTTCTAAAGACACGTCGAGTGCCAAAATCTGAAGAACCGGTTAGATTTTAGAAATTCGTTGTGTGATTTTACTTGTATACGATGATTATGATGATGTTTGGATTGTGGGGCGTTCAACTGCGCGGTTATCAGCGCCCGTACAAATCCCCAACCGTTTCTCAGTCCAATCTTTTACTTGCATGAATGATAACGAAATGATGAGGACAACACAAACACCCAGTCATCTCGAGGCAGGTGAAAATCTCTGACCCCGCCGGGAATCGAACCCGGGACCCCGTGCTCGGGAAGCGAGAATGCGACCATGAGACCTCGGGCTGTAGACTGTTACTTGTATAATTTGCAGTCAAATAATAAACTTTAAACTAATAAAGATATTGAAAATCTGTTTACACTTGTAACGCCGGAAATGCATATCCTTCTATTTCCATCTATTGTACTATAGATTTTTCCTTATTTTGTTACCCGAAGATATGACATTTCTGTGTCTTTATATATTGTAATTGTTTTACTATTTGTATATTTTTATTTATGCATTTATGTCGATGTATAATTGGTTTGTTTTGTAAATATTATTTGTATTTATACGCTGGGTCTGCCCTAGGGAAAACTATGATATCGAACGAATACATCGATAGGTCGTGTGGAGAACAAAAGTGTTTAGGATCTTTGGTAGTGTTAACTCTGCCGCGTGGAGCGCGGGAAGAGGGAGAGTCTGCCTGGAGTAGCGAGTGGAGCAGGTGTGTTGTGTGACGCTCCCGCGAGTTGCCGCGCTTTCAGGGTTTGGCAGCATGTAATTGCGCTCGAATTGCTATGGTAGTTTCTGACACGGTGTCGCGGACGGGAAGCATTAGGTGGCGCACATCAAGAGCCCGTTTCGCCTGGTGACCGTGTCGAGAAGAAGGCGCGCCAACATCCAGCTTCTGCAACAGCGACGGCCGACAATGAGTGACTGTCGCCACCTCCTCGATCTACGGCTTCAAACCTTCAATCAACCAAAAAGGAAGACTGGAAGCACGTAAAGTTTTAGAACTGTATGGCAGACCTCAGCTTTTCAAACTGATCCATTTTCATAACTAAATTACAGCAACATAGCATGCACCTTTGTTGCTCATTGTCCCAATTGCATTACCAAGCAGGGTCCCTTCCTTTTCCGGAATGAACCCGAGTGTCGTTGAAATTCAAACGCCAGCATCATTCGATTTCACTGCTTTAGTTTCAAAGTTCAGTTAAGGTATTCATAGCTGGCTACAATATTTAGATTACATAGTCACAAATTAAGAGTGCGAGTTTTGTTACCGTATTTTAGCTTACCTGTGACTGCAGCCCAGCTTGGTACATACTAAATTTTACTATTGTTAATTGTTCAGAATGATTTAATTCAAGATCAAAGTTAAATCTCTTATTTCTAAATTGCGTAGATTCAAGCAGCTTTTGAAATGATTGTTGAGGTAGCCCAAGACTAACCGTATTTTACTGAATTTCGATGTGCTTCAGAAAGAAAGCTCACTATTAATTTCAGTCACTAAATTTCAATTTTCCGGTTTTATTAATTCTTTTGCTAAATTAAGTCAGTGTGTAGCGAAGTTTATTACTTCTGACAAACTTTCAGTTTTCACACTACATGTGTCAACCTTCAGTTGCCACGCTTTTAGCGCAAATTATATGTGTATTAATCTTTCATTTTCAGTTATTTTAGTAGTTGTCCATAGGACTGGCGACCGTAATTTCTCCCAAATCTCAAATATCTAATTACCGCTAGTTAATTGTTAACGTAACGGCCGCACATTTACTTTCTTTATTAACTTTACCCCTTTTCAAAATTAATTTCCATCAGTTTCATTTGCATTTTTCCTTTCATTTAGATGTAACCCCTCCCTCTTTACCGACAATTTAACTTCGGTGACGATTGCTTTTTCCCAAATTTCCATTAGGTACACGCGGTTTAATTTTTCACTGTCATTAAGGTCGATAAGTGAGGGGGAGGTTACACACTATCAGAATTGTCGTGCAAATAATTTTAATTTACATATTTCTTCTTGAGGTATCATGATTCATCTGGCTACTATTAATTTCTACACGAACTGTGAAATGTCTGCCATGATGGTTTCACAAAGTCCGCCATCTTTGGCACTCTCCCGGCGTGTCTCCTTCACCGACACAGTGTCACCAAGGAATTCCCAGCCGTGTGCTGGATGGAGCACGTGGTCCGGCCGTTGTGCGGCATCACGCGCCTGCTAGCGAGCCGCGCCTAAGCGAGCGACCAGAGCGGTGGCCGCCAACTTTTCAGGGCGCCACAACTCGTCCGTTACCCCACAACATGCAACGGAGGTCAGAAACGCGTTGTCCAGCGTTGGACAGGTTTTCTTATGAGTGGCCGACGGAAACATTCCAGACACACCGCAGCTCAGACTCGGCGGAAACTAGAGCTCGCAATGCGATGAGCAACAAGAGGACGTTCATCAAAACCTTTGACACTGCACTTCTGGAAGTTCCTGTTAATTCTGCGCTATCGTTTTTGAAGTTTGAAACATCAAGAAGGATGCATGTGACTGTACGAATTTCCTGACAAAACACGTATGCTTAGTATAACAGAACTGTCCATGATCTCTAATACTAAGAACTCAGTATGATGTGAACTTTCGAACGTTGTGGCGTACAATGGAACATTGTTTTACTGAACAAAGGATGTTATGGTCGTTCATCCCCATTGGAGGTGATCGCACCCATTTGACGCGCAGCGTGACCGCAGTTTTTACTCTCATGTATGGATGGAACCACTAGGGGTCGTTCAAAATTTGAACAAGATCCAAAGCAGCTAAGGATGTTTATGCTGTTTCACAGCTCCTACTTTCTGTCCTCTTGTGGCGTCATCATGTGGGGACGTGATATTGACACATACGTGAACAAAACGGCAAAGGATCCCTCTAAGACCTTCCAGTACATCAAATCCATCGGTGGCACCCGCCGACCTTCATTGAGAGTTTTAAGAATGTACCCATACACACAGAATCCGTAACGAAGTCCTATGCGCTTGCAGACTGGCAACTCCTATGACACTCTTCGATTCCAGAGGGTCTACTATCAGGTGCATGAGCAGCACTGTAGCGGCGAAAGAGCAGCAATTTAGCCTGCCTGCAGGCGCCTGGTACTCTCGTTGTGGTGTCACCGCCAGACACCACACTTGCAAGGTGGTAGCCTTTAAATCGGCCGCGGTCCGTTGGTATACGACGGACCCGCGTGTCGCCACTATCAGTGATTACAGACCGAGCGCCGCCAAACGGCAGGTCTAGAGAGACTTCCTAGCACTCGCCCCAGTTGTACAACCGACTTTGCTAGCGATGGTTCACTGACAAAATACGCTCTCATTTGCCGAGACGATAGTTGGCATAGCCTTCAGCTACGTCATTTGCTACGACCTAGCAAGGCGCCAGTACCAGTTACTATTGATACTGAAATTATGTACCGTCAAGAGCGACGTTCACCATTAATGGATTATAGTTAAGTATTCCACCAGCTACGTCCGTTTTTTCTAAATTCTAATTTCCCCCACTGTGATCGCTCCTCAGGAGGACAGAAAGTAGGAGCTCTGAAAAATCATAAGCACCCTTGGCTGCTTTGGATCCCGTTCAGCCATTTGGGGAGCAAAATAACTGACGATGGTCGAAGTAGAGAGGATATAAAATGTAGACTGGCAATGACAACGAAAGCGTTTCTGAAGAAGAGAAATTTGTTAACATGGATTATAGATTTAAGTGTCAGGAAGTCGTTTCTGAAAGTACTTGTATGGCGCGTAGCCATGTATGGAAGTGAAACATGGACGATAAATAGTTTGGACAAGAAAGGAATAGAAGCTTTCGAAATGTGGTGCTACAGAAGAATGCTGAAGATTAGACGGGTAGATCACGTAACTAATGAGGAGGTACTGAATAGAATGGGGGAGAAGAGGAGTTGTGGCACTACTTGACTAGAAGAAGGGATCGATTGGTAGGACATGTTCTGAGGCATCAAGGGATCACCAATTTAGCATTGGAGGGCAGCGTGGAGGGTAAAAATCGTAGAGGGAGAGCAAGAGATGAATACACCAAGCAGATTCAGAAGGATGTAGGTTGCAGTAGGTACTGGGAGATGAAGAAGCTTGCACAGGATAGAGTAGCATGGAGAGCTGTATCAGACCAGTTTCAGGACTGAAGAGCACAACAACAACATGTAATAGAGATCGCTATAGCACTAGAGAGAGGCCAAGTTGCGGTGTAAAGTTCCTAATGGTTATACTCTGTATCTCAACAGTGATTCATGGAGTTCGAAAGGAATAATGTACACCATCTGATCAAAAGTATACGGAAAGCTCCTATGTAATGCGGAATTGGCCACTAGATGTCACGAGGGGTGAACGCTGCAGTATAAAAGGAGAAGGGGAGTCTTGACTTTTCAGCAGAGGATCAGTAACAGCAGGATGGGCTGCTCAGGGGAGCTCAGTGAATTCGAATGTGGACTGCCAATTGAGTATCACTTGAGTATCAAATCCGTTAGGCACACTTCAACTTTTGTAAATGCTGCCAACGTCGACTGTTTGTGATGCGATTGTGCAGTGGAAGGCAAAGAAACAACCACAGGTATACCACAACCAGGCATACGTCATGTACAAATGGATGGGGACCATCGATCACTGAGGAGGATTTGCAGTCCTAAAGTATGGACTGCGCACCGACCAGCGCAATGCCGCGGAATGGAATCGAGAAGGCGCCGACCCGAGCGCGAGCAGCGCCACACCTCCAGGAAGACAGAGTTCAGTGCCCCCTGTCAACGCTGATCTAATCAGCCTTTCTCTGCCTCGTGATGACTGGGTGTTGTGTGCTGTCCTTAGGTTAGTTAGGTTTAAGTAGTTCTAAGTTCTAGGGGACTGGTGACCATAGATGTTAAGTCCCATAGTGCTCAGAGCCATTTGAACCATTCTAACCAGCCGCCCATCGCTGGTCGGGCCCAGTTCGGTCACAGACTTTGAGAACGTCAGTACTGAGTGATACGAAGATGTTAAAAGCCTACGTTCTGCGAGTAGTAATAGACTGTCAATGTAGTCATATGTAAGAGGTACAAGAACATAGGCTTCTTTTCTTTTTAGAAATACAATGTTCATTTAATCTTTAAGTATTTTGTACACATGATTTTGGATTCCTACCGCCTGCCATCGCAACTTCTCCCCTTACTTGGCGCTGGCCGCTGTAACCGAGCGGTTCTAGGCGCTTCAGTCCGGAACTGTGCTGCTGCTACGGTCGCAGGTTCGAATCCTGCCTCAGGCATGGATGTGTGTGATGTCCTTAGGTTATTTAGGTTTAAGTAGTTCTAAGTCTAGGGGACTGATGACCTCAGATGTTGAGTCCCATAGTGCTTAGAGCCATTTGAACCATTTGCACCTTCCTTGGTCGTGTCGGTGCCGACTCCCACAGTAGCCGACATAACAGAGTGTGCTAGTAAACAATCACATAGATTCAGCAGAAGGAGTCACTCGTGAGTTCCAAACTGCTGCCCGAAGTCGAGCTAGCACAGGACTGTGCCCAGTGAGTTAAAAGGAATGTGATGCAACATTCGAGCAGCTCTTCATAAACCACACATTTGTATAGACACTCCTAAGCGACGCCACTGAACGACGGACGACTACAAACGAGTAATGTGGAGTGATGACTCAAGCTATACCCTCTGGCAATCCGCTGTAAGGGTTTGGGTTTTGCGAATACCTAGAGAACGTTACCTGCCATCATGTGCAGTGCCAACAGTGGATTGGGAGGATGTGGTGTTACGGCATCGAGATGTTTTTCGTGGTTGTGCTTCATAAAACGCTACATGCTGTAGGATATCAACTTTTTACAGAATTGTATAGTGCACACACCGGAGAAACGCTTTGGAGACGATGACTCTTTGTATCAGCATGACAATCCACCGTGTTATTAAGCAGCGTCTGCGACGGAAATGGTTTATGCACAATAACAATTCTGAAATGGACTGGCCTGCCCAGCGTCCCGTTGAAAGAATGGAATACAGATCTCATTGTCCTAAATCACTACCTTCTCTGGCTTCTGCTTCTGAGGAGCAACGGGTACCATTCATAAACAGACATTCAGACACCTCAATTAAATTGTTCCTGGCAGAGTTCAAGCTGACATAAATGTTAAAGGCGGACACAATCCGTATTAATGTCCACTTATAAGTGTCCAGATAACTTTGATACTGTATGTGCCAGTACCAGGTTTCTTCCCCTATCTTCCTTTCATTCAATACTTATTCAAAACAACACAAACGTAACACAGCTCAAAAATGGAAATTTGTGGTAAGATCCTATGGGACCAAACTGCTGAGGTCATCGGTCCCTAGGCTTACAGACTACTTAATCTAACTTAAACTAGCTTACGCTGAGGTCAACGCACACACCCATGCCACAGGGAAGACTCGAACATCAGATGGGGGGAAGCCGCGCGAACCGTGCCAAAGCGCCTCAGATCGCATGGCTACCCCCCGCGGCATTACAGCTCAAAATGACACAATATTAGATAAATATACAACTGACATACTAAACTGAACTAAACTAAACTCCATCCGAACAGGCCTAGGAAGTTCCTACGGTACCGACCGGCTGCTGTGTTATCCTCGGCCCACAGGCGTCACTGGATGTGGACATGGAGGGGCATGTGGTCAGCACACCGCTCTCCCGGTCGTATATCAGTTTCTGAGATCGGAGCCGCTACTTCTCAATCAAGTAGCTCCTCAGTTCGCCTCACACGGGCTGAGTGCATCCCGCTTGCCAACAGCGCTTGGCAGACCGGATGGTCACCCATCCAAGTGCTAGCCGAGCCCGACAGCGCTTAACTTCGGTGATCTGACGGGAGCCGGTGTTACCACTGCGGCAAGGCCGTTGGCACAATTGACATGCTACACTGAGAAAAGAGAACAGACACTTCCTCAGTATTGCATTATGTGCCATAAGTGCTCATAAAAATGGATTTCGGTGCTAGACAAACATATGCGCAGTTTAGCCAAAACTTTCTGGATAAACCGCTCAAAGCCATTTTTATGAGTTAAGTACACATACAGGGTACAAAAAATATAGTCAGGTTATTTTTCGATATGGGTTGAACGAGTAAACTGTATGAGCTCAAATGGGAAATTATTGTGCGAGGGTCGCCCAGAAAGTAATTCTAAACATTCTGCGTGGTGTCTGTTTGTTCTATATCGTGTCTCCCTACCACTTTCGCGCAACGACGCTCTGAGCGTGTTTTTTAGGGAATTGACTAATTTGAACCTGGGACCTGTTGCTGGTAAGAAGACGCCAGACCACACATGACTCGTAGAGTTCAGAAGAGTTCAGTGAGACTAGCGATGATATAATCAAATACTTTATGATTTCAGCGTCAGCTCCACTGCACTCCCTGTAAAAGAATCTTAATACTAACTAAATTTAGTGGAAGGGGTTCAAGGCTTTCCTATTTTTAGTTAGCTGGTAAAATAACGTCGAAAAAGCAGTTAAGTTTACCATTGGAAATTTTATTCTACTCACAAAACATTGTTTATAAATTGCACTATTGATAAAAGGAAATGTTTTAATACAGGATGGTAAAAAACCAACTGCGTTCAACAAAAATGTGAACGAATATTCCCTGAGTGGGTTTCCAAGTTCTACAATGGATCGAAGGATGACCTATGCCATATCACACCTATAATCTAGGTTTAAATTAAGTTTCACAAGAGAGAAAATTATCAAAATGGTCTACAGTGACCCTCAATTATCTTTAATTACTTATCTAACTTCTCATAAATTACAGTGGCTGATGTGGCTTCTCAATAACCGTATGATAGAAAAATCATCACGTTTCAGATTTTTACTTCAAGTGGCAAATGTGAACACCATGAGCTCTAATTGACGATCGACACTAGTATTACGCAAAAAGGGGATGTAACAGATGAGACTTCTGCAGTTCTGAGTGAAGCCTTATGCGCTCAAAAATGCGGCATCGCCTGCGTTCATTACCTTATCGGTGTCCTTGGGGGGGGGGGGGGGGGGGGGCGGCGGGCAGCACAGCGCCGCTCACCTCGCCGTCTCCGAAGCAACTCTCTTCTAACTTCTCCTTACTACAATTTATCGAAGTTGGTTTAAAAAAAAACTATCTGGCTGTGTTTTCATCTGACCAATCAGGGTCTCAATGTTAACCTTAAGCTCCGCCTACAAAAATTCTGTCTATCCAAAAGTCTCACGCTAAAACTTGCGGGTGGTGTAGCCCTTTTTGTGTTATCGTATACTGTTCTTCTGGAGGGCTCTCGGTTTTAACATGGGCTGGGGGGTGGTCCTAACGTAACAGAGACGCGAAAAAGTCTCACGCTAAAAACTTGCGGTGGTGTGGTCGTAGCGGTTAGCTGGCGACGTGGGTGTCCGTCCCTTATCGTAGGGCCTTCTCGCTTAACACGGTTCTGCTCTCGGCTTCTGCTCTCGTTTCTGCCCTCAGAACTGCGTCTGTCTTAAGGTGGGAAGGTATGACATGCATTTAGGCATTCTTGTGTTAGTCTGTGGTATTCCATTTGCTCACTCGTTACTCGTATTACTTTGGTTAATTTAATGTCACGATTTATTCGGAGCTATGTGACATACTACTGGATTTGCTTATCATGACACCTTACATAATGCACCACCTTTTTTTCTTTAATAACTATTTACAGAATACAATGAAACATACACAAAAAAAGAACTCTGTCTCTTCAACGCTCCCTGTTTTTTCACGTACTCTCCTTCCTGTTAAATGGCTTTCCTCCAGCGAGATACAAGGGCGCGTCTGTCCTGTCGGTACCACTCCTTGTTCTGGTCATGAAGCCATCTCTTCACTGTGAAAGTGGGTGTGGCCTGGATTTTACGTGATAGCAGAGATGAACCTTGTCAAGGATATAATATATAAGTATCGGTCATAGTATGTCAAAAATAAAAACTTCTCATCGATTCGGTAGCGCCACTGTCCATATATCGCTGAGTTTCATGCCTTCTTCTTTTCTGTTAAAATTATCCCCATGTTTATGTATTTCGATGGCTTCTCTATACAGCCGTGGATAATAGTTAGTCATACTACAGAAAACTTCAGTTTCCGAAAATTTCACTAGGTGATCACCCGGCTGCAGAGCATGTTCCGCCACGCGCACTTTCCACGGTGTTTAGACCGTTCTTTGACGTCCGACTCGTCAGTCGGCAAGACTCAGCACAACCAGAGCACCTCTGAAGATGTCCAACGTAGCTTTGGACGAAACGTCAGGGATAGAAGAGTTCCATGGACCACGGCCATACAACCCAGATAAATTCTCGGCAGCTCAAATTCGACTCTGATGTTTTCTCCCTCGTTTTTCTCCAGGTGAGTCACTGCTCGGCTAATAACAAGCTTTCTTTTTCGCTTAAGGTGTATTCCGGCCTGTTGAAAAAGGCTTTGATCAAGAAATAACGAGAAACTTTCATTTTAATTGCTGTTACATCACTCTGATCTGATGATTTTTTAACAATCCACGAAATATGAAAGAGATTCTAGTTGTGATATCACACCAACGAGTCATTCCAATGACGTCACGCTTTTGCTGACCAGCTTATACGTCATCAATAATTTGGTTTTTGTCACGTCCCAGCAAATTAATTTCCTACGGTGTACCCAAAGTTTCAGTCAAGAATACTAGGACTAGAAACATGCAACGCTTGGGGTCTGCAGTACTTGTCTTGGTTAACAGGCACTTCCAGTAATACACTGAGGTTACAAAAGTCACGGAACACCTCCTAATATCGTGTCGAACGGCCTTTTGCCCGGCGTAGAACAGCATCTCGAAGATGCATGGACTCAGGAAGACTCAGAATGTCCTATGCAAAAATACTGAACCATGCTGCCTGTATAGCCGTCCACAATTGCAAGAGTGCTGCACGTACAGGATTTTGTGCATGAACTGGCTTCTCGATTACGTTCTATAAATGTTGGATGGAATTCATGTAGGGCGATCTAGATGGCCAATCATTCGCTCCAACAGTCTAGAATGTTCTTCAAACCAATCGCTAACAATTGTGGCCCGCTGACATGATGCATTGTCATTCATAAAAATTCCGTCGTTGTTTCGGAACATGAAGTCCATGAATGGCTGCAATTGGTCTCCAAGTAGATGAACATCACCAGGACCTGGTCCATTCCATGTAAACACTGCCCTCACCGTTATGGAGCCACCACCAGCTTGCACAGTGCCTTGTTTGTAGGTCGATGGCTTCGTGTGGTCTGTGCAACACTGGAAACCTACCATCGTCTCTTGCCAACTGAAACCTGGACTCAACCGACCAGGCGACGGTTTTTCAGTCGTCTGGCGTCAGACCGATAGAGTCACGAGTCCAGGAGAGGCGCTGCAGTCGTTGTCGTGCTGTTTGCACAGGCATTCGTGTCGGTCGTCTGCTGCCATAGCTCGTGAACGCCAAATTTCGCAGCAGTGTCCTGACTGACATGTTTGTCGCACGTCCCACATTGATTTCAAAGCTTATTTCATGCACTTTTGCTTGTCTGTTAGCACTGACAACTTTACATACGCAAACGCCGTTGCTCTCGTCGTTAAACGAAGGCCGCCAACCTCTGCGTTGTCCGTGGTGATAGGTAATGCTTGAAATTTGATGTCGTCGGCACACTCTTGGCCCTGTGGATAACTGAGAATTGAATTCACAAACATTTCCGAGTGGCTATAATCAGGTCAGCAGGCTCTGAGCATTATGGGACTTAACATCTGAGGTCATCAGTCCCCTAGAACTTAGAACTACTTAAACCTAACGACATCACACACATCCATGCCCGAGGCAGGATTCGAACCTGAGATCTTAGCAGTCGCGCGGTTCCGGACTGAAGCGCCTAGAACTGCTCGGCCACACCGGCAGGCCAAAGTATAGATGGACAGTGCATTGGCTGAGCTGTCATCTGTATTGAGGTAATTCATGTGAAGAGGTTTCTGACATGATTATAGCCATTCGTAAATCTTTGTGAATTCATGGCCGGCCATGAGCGTTTTCTTGGTTGATATTGCCTCTAAATATCACTTAGATGGCTTCATAGTCAACCTCGCGAAATGTAACATTATGTCTGCCAGTTGCGTCATGGCATAAAATATTGACTTGTGCATACACCTCTTGAAAATATCAGCGAGTATATACTGTATTTAGTGATAGTAAAAACGAAGGTAATGTGTCACTAGGTTGCATTCATTTGGAAAAACTCATCCAGTGTGACATTACATCGAAGGATTTCCTGTTTGAAACTGCCTCAAGCTGTTTCTTTCAAAAAAATTTATGCGACTCTGAAACCAAGCATACAAAGATCAAGATGAGAGTAATTTTGAAGAAATTAGTTTACGAGCTGTGTGTGATAGGAAATATCAACGTTTCCAGAGGAATCTGAGAACAGATTTCTAAGAGCTATGGTAATATTCAAATCAGCTCGGAATGATAGGAAGAAGGCAGCAACATGCGATCTGTTTCAGACGTCAGTGACATCTTGTAAGGGTAGCTACCATGAAAAGACAGCTTGAAAGGATAGCAGAATAGTGACGTTGTCGGAAGGAACGATGAGAAATAGACAAAACCGAAAATAATCATGCGGACGAGGTCCACGAAGAGCCAGCGGAATGATGGAATACGGAAGATCACCGCTGTTGGTCTTAGAAAGAGCAGCCCAAGATGACACCAATTAGACAAGACTGTGTTAAAATCGTATCTGAACATGTGATTTGTAAAGACAGCACAATTTTATGATGCAAACAGCATAATACTGCTACAGTGATGCCGATGTGAAACGTGGAAGCAAAAACAACCGGATGAGTCTTATTGTTAATCTAAGTGTGGGCTCCCGCTCACTCGTCGCTTATCGGATGCCTACAGGATGCTGCGTTCTCGGAAAGTTATAAAACAATTCAGGCAAATCACATTAATGGTTTTTATTACAGTAAGAAGATAGACAATACTTAACTTTGAATTTGCATTGGTGTCGCAAGCGATGGGCGACATGCAAACAATCAGTCCTTTGGTGTATACAAGGTCCATGAAAGCAGTTGATATGGATCACACGTCACTGCTATCGTAGCGCTTTCCCAGTACTGTGCTGGTCTGCTAGTCCCGGTCTAGTACTGGCTTAATACTGTCCGCCGAGGTTAGCAAGTGCGGCGCTTATATTCTCTTCGGCTAGAGGGCGCTCCTGTCATGGCGAGGTCCTTGTCAGCGGGCTATTGGCTGACGTCGTCTCACCGTATTCTTTGCTCTTGCGATCTTCGTCTTCGTGCCGGTGCTTGTCGCTAAGCCGGAACACTAAGAAAATGCACCACGAAGTGTGATTTCAGTACGCTACAAAAAACGCTACGACTGTATATTACCAATGGACTCTACAGTTTCATTTGGACTGGCACATTTAAAACTGGGCCGCGTGGGGTAGCCGCGTGGTCCAGGGCGCCTTGTCACGGTCCATGCGACTCTATCCCCCCGTCGGAGGTTCGAGTCCTCGGGCATGGGTGTTTGTGTTGTCCATAGCGTAAGTTAGTTTAAGTTAGATTAAGTAGTATGTAAGCTTAGGGACCGATGACCTCAGCAGTTTGGTCCTCGAAAAAAAAAATTAAAACTGGCGCATTATTATTATCATAGTATCAGGAACACACTCGTTTACACAGGTAACAACCATTACATCATATAACGTTTGATTAAAATCTGGCCACTTCTGATGTTCTGAGGAAGCTCTTCCTGGATGTCAGTCTTTGTACGTGCTTTTCATATCGGTCTAATGGATGAGTTACTTCCTGCTCCATTATCGTCGTCGCCGATTTCGCACCTATTTCTTTTACAACGTAAGGTGGAGCTATTCCTTCCAGATGATAAAAGCCACACGCTGGGAATAGATTTTAAACAGCAAGTTACGAGTCTGCATGTGTCGTTCAGGGCTATACCTCCTGTTCAGAGTGACATGAGATAAACAGGACAGGCGTGCTTTGATGGGGAATAACACAGTGTCATTGCAGAAGCTCGAATTGTTTCTGGTTGAGCACCCCACTATTAACCAGCCAAATTTCTAAGGAGATTGCTCCTGATAGACAGCTCCAGCTTGGTGCTCATGTAACGTTCCTTGTACGTAAAATATATGTCGAGTATCATTCATAGGTTTTAGAGTG